>NC_141018.1:40474312-40653866 GCF_052327205.1 Somniosus microcephalus
GGCACCGACAGGGTTTTCGCTCGATCCCGGCAGCCGGCCCTCTGCGCCCGGGTGGCGGACAAACCGGAGAAACGGCCGTGGCTTCCCGGGGCGGGGCCGGGGACTCTGGGGGCGGGGCCTGGGGCTGTGGGGGCGGGGCCTGGGAATAGCGCGGGCGGGGCCTGGGACTAGCGGGGGGCGGGCCTGGGACAGCGGGGGGGGGGGGGGGCGGGCCGGGAAAAGCAAGGGAGGGGCCGAGATCAGCGGGGGCGGGACTTGGGACAGTGGGGGCGGGGCCTGGGACTGTGGGGGCGGGGCCTGGGAATAGCGGGGAGGGGCCGAGATCAGCGGGGGCGGGACTTGGGACAGTGGGGGCGGGGCCTGGGACGGCGGGGGCGGGACACTGGGGGCGGGGCCTGGAACAGTGGGGCGGGGGCTGGAACAGTGGGGAGCGGGGCCTGGGACAGTCAGATGGTAAATTGGGTCCAATATTTATCTCTATTAATATTCACTGACCCAGCCTCCACAGCTCTCTGGGGCAGCGAATTCCAAAAATTCTTGACCCCCTGAGAGAAGAAATTCCTCCTCATCTCCGTTTTAAATGGGCGACCCCTTATTCTGAAACTATGCCCCCTAGTTCTAGATTCCCCCAGGAGGGGAAACATTCTCTCTGCATCTACCCTGTCAAGCCCCCTCAGAATCTTATATGTTTCAATAAGATCACCTCTCATTCTTCTAAACTCCAATGAGTATAGGCACAACCTGCTCAACCTTTCCGCATAAGACAACGCTTCCATCCCAGGAATCAACCTAGTGAACCTTCTCTGAACTGCCTCCAATGCAAGTATGTCCTTCCTTAAATAAGGAGACCAAAACTGTACGCAGTACTCCAGGTGTGGTCTCACCAACGCCCTGTACAGTTGTAGCAAGACTTTCCTACTTTTATACTCCATCCCCCTAGCAATAAAGGCCATTTGCCTTCCTAATTAACAACAGAAAATGCTGGAAAAACTCAGCAGGCCAGGCAACATCCGTGGAGAGAAAATAGAGTCAACGTTTTGGGGCAAACCCTTTGTCAAGACTCTTGCCTTCCTAATTACTTGCTGTACCTGCATGCTACCTTTTTGTGTTTCATGTACAAGGACCCCCAGATCCCTCTGTACCATAGCATTTTGTAGTCTCCATTTAAATAATAATTTGCTTTTTTATTTTTCCTACCAAAGTGGATAACCTCACATTTTCCCACATTATATTCTATCTGCCAAATTTTTGCCCACTCACTTGACCTATCTATATCCCTTTGCAGATTCTTTGTGTCCTCTTCACAACTTGTTTTCCCACCTATCTTTGTATCATCAGAAAATTTGGCTACATTACACTCTGTCCCTTCATCCAAGTCATTAATATAGATTGTAAACAGCTGAGGCCCTGTGGCACCCCACTAGCTACTGTTTGCCAACCTGAAAATGACCCATTTATCCCGACTCTCTGTTTCCTGTTGGTTAGGCAATCCTCTATCCATGCTAATATATTACCCCCAACCCCATGAGCTCTTATCTTGTGCAGTAACCTTTTATGTGGCACCTTATTGAATACCTTCTGGAAATCCAAATACACTACATCTACTGGTTTCCCTTTATCCACCCTGCTCATTACACCCTCAAAGAACTCTAGCAAATTTGTCAAACATGATTTCCCTTTCATAAAACCATGCTGACTCTGCTTGACTGTATCATGATTTTCTAAATGTCCTGCTGCTACTTCCTTAATAATGTACTCCAGCATTTTCCCAACGACAGATGTTAGGCTAACTGGTCTATAGTTTCCTGCTTTCTGTCTTCCTCCTTTCTTGAATAGGGGTGTTACATTTACGGTTTTCCAATCTGCTGGGACTTCTCCAGAATCCAGGGAATTTTGGTAGATTACAACCAATGCATCCACTATCTCTGCAGCTACTTCTTTTAAGACCCTAGGATACAGGCCATCAGGTCCAGGGGACTTGTCCACTTTTAGTCCCATAAATTTGCCTAGTACTTTTTCTCTAGTGATAGTGATTGTTTTAAGTACCCCCCTCCCTATAGCCCCTTGATTATCTATTATTATTGGGATGCTTTTAGTGTCTTCTACCGTGAAGACCGATACAAAATATTTGTTCAAAGTCTCTGCCATTACCCTGCTTCCCATTATTAATTCCCCAATCTCATCCTCTAAGGGGCCAACGTTTTAGTTATTCTCTTTCTTTTTATATACCTGTAGAAGCTCTTACTGTCTGTTTTTATATTTCTTCAATAATCAATAATCAACTTTATTGTCATTGTTAGTGCACAAGTGCAGTACAACGAAATGTAGGCTTGCGGCTCCCGAGAGTGTACATTTTGATTAAGACATTTGACATTCAACATTCATTTGGCTTGTAATACATAAACATAACCATAATAAGGTGCATTGGCAGATGTGCAGGCTTTAGAGTTTATTTGTGGAGTTCAGTAGGATGACAGCTCTGGGAAAGAAGCTGTTCCTAAATCTGGTCGTTCGGGTGCGAATGCATCTGTAGCGTCTCCCAGATGGCAGGGGGGCGAACAAACTGTGGCTGGGGTGGGTAGGGTCTTTGATGATGGTCAGTGACCTCCGTAAACAGCGTTTCTGGTAGATGTTCTCTATGGTCGGTAGCCGGGTGCGTTGGGCAGTTTTGACTACCCGCTGCAGGGCTTTCCGGTCATAGGAGCTACAGCTGCCATACCATACTGTGATACAGTTCGTCAGGATGCTCTCTATTGTGCAGCGGTAAAAGTTAGAGAGGATCAGGGGTGACAGGTTACATCCCTTCAGCCTCCTTAGGAAATATAGGCGCTGCTGGGCCTTCTTCACCAAAGAGGAGGTATTGAGGGACCAGGAGAGGTCTTCCATGATGTGGACTCCGAGGAACTTAAAGCTGTCCACCCTTTCCACCACAGCCCCATGGATGTGGATGGGGGTGTGACTTCCACCTTTAGACTGCCTGAAGTCCACAATGATTTCCTTGGTTTTCTTGATGTTAAGGGCCAGGTTGTTATCGGCGCACCACTTCACAAGATGCTGGACCTCCTCCCTGTAGGCTGACTCATCATTGTTGGTGATCTGGCCTACCACCGTGGTATCATCTGCAAACTTGATGATGGTGTTGGAACCATGAACAGCCACACAGTCGTGGGTGAAGAGGGAGTAGAGGAAGGGGCTCAGCACACATCCTTGTGGGGCCCCCGTGTTCAGGGTCAGGGGGGGGTAGGTGTGGTTACCTAATTTGACAGACTGGGGTCTGTTAGTTAGGAAGTCCAGGGTCCAGTTGCAAAGGGAAGTGTTCAGGCCAAGAGTGTGGAGTTTGGTGGCCAGCTTGTTGGGGACGATAGTGTTGAATGCTGAGCTGTAGTCTATGAACAGCATTCTGATGTAGGTCTCTTTACCGTCTAAGTGATTCAATGCAGAATGTAGAGCAGTTGTGTTTGCATCCTCCGTTGATCTGTTTGCACGATAGGCAAACTGGTGTTGGTCAAGAGAGGCGGGAACACTGGCTTTGATGTGAGCCAGGACCAGTCTCTCGAAACACTTCATTATGATGGGTGTGAGTGCGACAGGTCGATAGTCGTTCAGACACGTCACAGCCGTTTGCTTTGGCACAGGAATAATGGTAGCGGTCTTGAAGCATGTAGGGACTACTGCCTGGGCCAATGACAGATTGAAGATGGCAGTGAAGACATCAGCCAGCTGATCAGCACATTCCTTGAGTACCCATCCAGGGATGCTATCAGGTCCAGCAGCCTTACGTGTGTTCACTCCACGTAGAACACCCCTTACGTCGGAGGTCGACAGAGTGAGCACCTGGTCTTCCGGGGGTGGCAAGGCTTTGGTAGCCGGCTCCCTGTTGTCCCTGTCAAAGCGAGCATAGAAGTTGTTAAGCTCTTGCTAGTTTACTCTCATAATCTCACTTCCCTTCCTTCCCCTAGCCCATCGGGTCAAACTTCCTCAAAGGTTCCCCCCTGCCCTAGCCCTGAACTCACATCTTTCTCAAGTTTCTCTCCGATCTCCCCGTGCTCATCTTGTCCATGAGACCCACTTCCTGCTCCCTCGACCCTATTCCCACCAAACTGCTGACCACTCAACTTCCTTTTCTGGCTCCCATGTTAGCTGACATTGTTAACGGTTCTCTCTTTTCAGGTACTGTCCCCCTCTCCCTCAAATCTGCCATCATCACCCCTCTCCTCAAAATACCAACCCTTGACCCCTCCATCCTTGCAAATTACTGCCCCATCTCCAACCTCCCTTTCCTCTCCAAAGTCCTTGATGTGTTGTCACCTTCCAAATCCATGCCCATCATTCCCGCAACTCCATGTTTGAATCCCTCCAATCAGGTTTCCAGCCCTGCCACAGTACTGAAATGGCTCTCATCAAAGTCACAAATGACATCCTTTGTGACTGTAACAAAGGTAACCTATCCCGCCTCATCCTTCTTGATTTGTCTGCAGCCTTTGACATGGTTGACCACTCCATCTTTCTCCAACACCTCTCCACCATCGTCCAGCTGGGTGGGACTGCACTCACCTGGTTCCATTCTTATCTATCTAAACATAGCTAGAGAATCACCCGCAACGACTTCCCTTCCCGCTTGGGCATTGTTACCTCTGGTGTCCCCCAAGGATTTATCCTTGGCCCCCTCCTATTTCTCATCTACATGCTGGCGACATCATCCGAAAACACAGCGTTAGTTTCCACTTCTCTCGACCCCTCCACGGTCTCTAAATTGTCAGATTGCTTGTCCGACATTCAGTTCTGGATGAGCAGAAATTTTCTCCAATTAAATATTGGGAAGACCAAAGCCATTGTTTTCGGTCCCCACCACAAACTCCGTTCCCCAGCCACTGACTCTATCTCTCTCCCTAACACCTGTCTGAGGCTGAACTACACTGTTCGCAACCTTGGTGTCATATTTGACCTGAAAATGAGCTTCCGACCACATATCTGCAGCATAACGAAGACGGCCTATTTCCACCTCCGTAACATCGCCCGTCTCCGCCCTTGCCTCAGCTCATCCGCTGCTGAAACCCTCATCCATGCCTTTGTTACCTCTAGACTTAACTATTCCAATGCACTCCTGGCTGGCCTCCCACATTCTACCCTACGTAAACTTGAGGTCATCCAAAACCTGGCTGCCCGTGTCCTAACTCGCACCAAGTCCCGTTCACCCATCACCCCTGTGCTCACTGACCTACATTGGCTCCTGGTTAAGCAACGCCTTGATTTCAAAATTCTCATCCTTCTTTTCAAATCCAGCCCTGGCCTCGCCCCTCCCCTCCCCTCCCTATTTCTGTAGTCTCCACCAGCTCCACAACCTCCACACCCCCGGAGATATCTGCGCTCCTCTAATTCTGCCCTCTTGAGCATCCTTGATTATAATTGCCAAACTATTGGTGGCTATGCCTTCTGTTGCCTAGGCCCTAAGCTCTGGAATGCCCTGTCTAAACCTCCTCGCCTCTCTACCTTTCTTTCCTCCTTTAAGACGCTCCTTAAAACCTACCTCTTTGACCAAGCTTTTGGTCACCTGCCGTAATTTCTCCTTATGTGGCTCGGTGTCAAACTTTTTGTCTTATGCTCCTGTGAAGTGCCTTGGGACGTTTTACTGTGTTAAAGGCGCTATATAAATACAAGTTGTTGTTGGGATCTTTTACCTCCAAAGAGTGACACAGGATCGTCTCTTTTGCGTTATACTTTTTAAAGGAATTTAAAATTCATGTAACAAAACCCTCCCTGGTGATTGCAGAGTTACTGATTAGCAGGAGACCCAGGTGACCAGAGTACAAGACACCTCAGGAAGCGAATTGAGATGAGGTTTCTGGGGGTGATTTGCAAGAAAACAAATCCTGTTGTCAAACTCCCCAATACTTGACCATTTCAATCTGCAATATTGATTTAAAATAAAAACAGAGAATGCTGGAAATATTCAGCAGGTCAGGGAGCATCTGTGGAGAGAGAAACAGTTAACGTTTCAGGTTGATGACCTTTCATCAGAACTTCCATATTCATTTGTTAATTAGGATATTTTTAACTTGCAGTTTTGCAAATTCTCACTGAGGCAATAAGGAGCTCAGTTGGGGAAGGGGGTTTACTTGTTCCTCCCCATGTTTTCATGTATGCATTTTAGGGAAAGAAATGAGGATCCTCTTAACTAATACATGGGGTTAAGACTGGGAGCACACACTCTGTAGGTTTGGAGAACTAGATTTATGAATTTACCGCTGGCACAATCTGAATTTCTATCACTGTGGGTGACTTTTTGTTACTGAATAAATTCCAGTTCCTCACTTGATAAATTTGTGAATTTAGTAACCACAGCAAATACAGATGATGCTTTTTGTTCACACCGCTGAAAATTATTAATTTTTATGTCGATAAACTGCCAGTGGTTTCACGCTCGCTCTTTCGGGTGCTGAGGTTTGCTGGGAGCAGTACCTCACCCAGAGGCCATTCCTGCGGTTGATGGTGGGGCCAAGTGTAGCCGAGCCCTGTCTATGCTGCCTGATGTCCAAACTTAGCAGGATCACTGCCTGATCTTTTCCCCTCTAGAACCCAGGGGTCAATAGTAACTTACCACCATCCCAACCAAGATCAGATATAGGCTGGGGCTCAGCTCAGTAAATGGAACATGCACAATCAGCGAGGCTGATATTCTTGTAATTATTTAAAGACTTGTACAGCATGAGTTCTATGCTTATTAATCTGCATTTCATTCATCTTCATTTATTCAGACAATTGAACATATTTTCCTATGTTATCTGACACTGTATCTGTGAAACGCGAAATGGCCTGTTGCCAAATTGAATAAACAGCAAAGCCCATCTTACATTTCAGGATAGCACGAGTCGTGACATCAGCTTCCTACGTCCTTTATTCACAAGCAGTGCGAGGGGGACAGGGAGAGGGAAATCCCACTTTTAACAAGCTACCAATGACATTTAGCCTTCACATCCTACTGTTCCCCAGCAATCACTGACTGCATCAACTGCATATTAGCAGTGTGGGTGGAATGTCCAAATTGCAGGCGTTCCCAGATCAGGGCTCCACTCTGCATGTCAGAGGCAAAAGCTTCCGATTTCCTTGAGGCATAAAGTAGCTCAACACTCCGCTATTCCATTAAAGAAAATCAACATTTCTGCTTCAGTTTCTTGTTGAAGACCACTAGCTCTGTTTGAATTGCTGATTTCTTACTACTACAGTTTGTCTGTGTGGTGTGGGATGTTACTATGTGCACGAGCTGTATATAGAATATAAGATCCAGGAACTTCCCCTCATCTGCACTGTCAGACTGAGAATAGGCTGAACCCGGAGTTCAGCCTATTCTGAACCTAAAAAAAAGTAACTGTCCAGAGCCAAACAGACCCAGGAAAATCCTAGGTGTAATGCCCAGTCTGTGCTGGATTAGGTTAAGGAGTACTCAGCCGAGCTCCCAATTACTACGCAGTGATTCCTGCTGGAAACTGGAGCTGTGGGTGTCTGGAGCTGGACTGAGGCCCTGCCCCTATCCCGGAAGAAGTAACTGCAGCCACTCTCTGCCTGGGCTCTGTGAATGAGGTAGGGAAGGAGGGGAAGCAAACTGCATAATCAGTTACTTTAACTTGCTGATGCGCCAATAGTTGCAGATGATGAATGCACGATCTCCGTCGGCTGATGCTGGGTGGAGTAAATTTCACACAAGAGAAAGCAAATTATTAAATGAAATATAATCGAGCAGTCAAACATGGAATGAGGGACGGAACGGTAAAAATCAGCAGCTATTTGATTCATGGACAATCACATTTAGTCTGTCCTCTGAAAAGTTGTATTTTATCACTGTATTGGGACAGCGTGATGGTAATGGCACAAAAATACCATTAGCAATTTCTCAATATCAGAGGCATATACTTTTTAGACAGTTGATCCCCATCAGTGCAGAATTGCTGCTCAGGATTCAAGATACCCAACTCATCCTACTCTCTGAATCCATGTTTGACCTTCTCTAGTGTCAGCCGTGGCTCAGTTGGCAGCACACTCGCCTGAGTCAGAAGGTCGTGGGTTCAAGTCCCACTCCAGGGACTTGAACACATAAAGCTAGGTTGACACTCCAGTGCAGTGCTGAGGGAGTGCTGCACTGTCGGAGGTGCTGTCTTTCAGATGAGATGTTAAACAGAGGCCCTGTCTGTTCTCTCAGGCGGATGTAAAGATCCCCTGGCACTATTTTGAAGAGGAGCAGGGGAGTTATCCTCGGTGTCCTGGCCAATATTTATCCCTCAATCAACATAACAAAAACAGATGATCTGGTCATTATCACATTGCTGTTTGTGGGAGCTTGCTGTGTGCAAATTGGCTGCCACGCTTCCCACATTACAACAGTGACTACACTCCAAAAATGTACTTCATTGGCTGTAAAGCGCTTTGAGACATCCAGTAGTTGTGAAAGGCGCTATATAATTGCAAGTCTTTCTTTTCTTATCTTTAAACTTCCAGCTCTGTATCTCTGGGCCACTGCTACTGTGTCCAAGTCTTCCAGACTTCCTGTCCAGTCTCCAATTCTGCTCACATCTCAGAAATCTCCCCTTCCAGTTAAAAGCTTTGAATTATTCCCCCCTCCATTTTTGACCCGACCCACTAGTCAAACTTGCCTCTCCACCGTGCAACGTCACCGACTCCTCCTCACATGTTCTCGGAGTCAGTGCTGGTCCCTGCCAGCCAATGAGAGCCCCACAACGGGTAGTCAGGACCAATCGTGGGCTGAGGAAGGTTCACCTAATTCAGAAACAGTCAGAGTGCATGGCCTGAGGATTAATAGACCAGATTCTGAATATATTTAATCCAGTCACATATAAGCCACCAATCACAAACTTTAACCTTCTGTCACTGGGCTGTAAGCATCACACACCCTGTGGACATCAAAATCTAGAAACATGAGTGGTTTTAAACTAATTTTTAAGCTGAATATTGTGTTTTGATGAATGGTTGAAGCTCAAGATACGGGAGTACTCCATCCCTTCACCGGTGTTAAGATCCAATCCATCTGTTACATTCAATATTTGGACATCAGCTCATTTATTTAGTTGCATCTTTCCCAGACCTGCAGACAGACACGGATTGGAATGTACAGCACCGTGGTGCCCAAGTTATCAGTGACTCCTCGTGGTGCCAGAGTCATGGCGCTCCCCGCTGTGCCACGGTTAGCAGGAAGCTCTCACACAGGACTGCAGGAAGCATTTAAAGTTGCAGCAACAGGAGGCTCCCGACAACGTGTGTTTAACTTGTGGTCACATGGTTCAGCTCTAATTGCAGATCTGAAGAACTAACTCGTTCATTTTTGCAAATAATACACAAATCACTTCATTTAATGTTGCAAGTTTCTCTTGGGTCAATGTGTAAATGTGCCATCCAGTGCAGTATTGAGCCACAAAGACCAGCAGATCCTTGCTCTGTGTCGAGTTTATTTCAGTCGGGTTGGCAATGGGGAAAGTGACTAGCCTCAGTATCCCTGAGGTAACCAGCACTGCTGATTGATATCCCTTGTTCCTGCACAGATCTTGGGCCAGCACTAACCTGGGTCCAGCTCTGATCGACTGGACAGTCGAAAGATCTGATGCTGCCCTCGCCTCACACCAGGAAGGACCCGGGGGGGGAAAACAGGTATCTAAGGGCAGCTGGCATACATGGGAACGTAGCCCAGTGACAGTCCGTGCCTTCGGGAGAGGAGTGAGGGAGGGGAGAGAAAAGGGGACGAGAGTGAAAAGGTGGACGTGAATGGAACATCAGACAAACAAAAGACTACAATTTGGTATCTTAAAAATGTTTTTATTCAATAATAGTGGTATATTTAGAAACGTGTAGTTTGAGTAATTGCAGGAAATAAAGTCAGCCACACGTGAATAGTGAAGTGATTAACAAAAGCCGTGTTAGAATCCCCAGCGAGCCACGGACTGCTGTGCCAGAATAAATCGTCTATTAGTACAAAAATACACTTTGGGGCACATAGCACAGTAACCTGTCACTTTATCCAAAGATACTTTTCAAAGATCCCACAAATTGCACTCCAGCATTCCCAAACATTGCCTTAAAATATAAAGGACCCAGTGCCTTTACACAGACAAAACAAGTCATTCTCAAAGAACACAGCAACATTAATACAAAGCTGTAAAAACTTCAATGATTTTTTAAAAACTTGTAAATGATGATTTTATTGCTGCAAATTTTACAACTGCTGAAAAGGCCCCACGGCGGCAGAATATAAAGATCCTCTTTAGAAAGTTTTCTTCAGTTTTGTTTTATACAAAATAAGACATAAAAAATGTTAATTTACAAACCGAGCTCCAAGGCGATATTGGGGTTTATGTACAGCCACGGACCTCAGTGACTTTTCTACCAATCCCACAGCACAGCAGGACATCCAACCGTAACTCGGTAGAAAGTCCCTGCCAACTAGGTTTACTCATGTCAAGCCAAACATCTTGTTATAACTAAAGGACATAGAAAAGTAACTTCTACATTTAAACTAGGACATGGTTACTGATATAAACATGTAAAGGCTGTAAAGTTATAGAATATAGAAAATTGATTTAGTATTTTAAATGATAGCTACAAATACTAAGGGTAAGGCATCCCTGCTGGTTAACACGGAAATTGGGGAAACTTTACAGTTCAGACTTGCCGTGTCATTGCAAGCTCATCTGCAATTCCATTCACGTCACTTAGAATGTGAGCATTTACATTTTAGGTTGTCCCACAACCTCATCTGATTGTGTGAAAGCAGGTTATTGCTTAAATCTGTGCTCCACCCACTGGCATAACTTTCAATCACCCATTTCCACTTTTAAAAGTGATCAATCAGGACCGACACACAGTTTGTTCCCACATGGTAATTGGGGTCTCCGGGGAGAGATTTGTTCTGCCAGCTCTTAGGATCACCTGGAAGAAAGAAATAGACCGTTTAGTTTAACATCAAAACAGCAGCTGCACTCAGGGAGGGGAGGGACATTAGCACTGGTCAATGAAACATTTCCTATTTCTGTCACCCACTAGCACTCCCAGGGCAGGTACAGCATGGGTTAGATACAGAGTAAAGCTCCCTCTACACTGTCCCATCAAACACTCCCAGGGCAGGTACAGCATGGGTTAGATACAGAGTAAAGCTCCCTCTACACTGTCCCATCAAACACTCCCAGGGCAGGTACAGCACGGGTTAGATACAATGTACGACCCCACTGAGTCCCCACGCCAATTCTGGGGCGTTTTCTCTCTCCAATTGCAATGATCAGATTCCAGTTAAAGCAGCAGTTGGCTTTGAGCTGAAGCAGATTTCCCGAATATTTTACGTGAGGATTTTTCCAGCTTGTCTAGAAACTGCTTTAAAGCCGGATTAAACACACCTTCCTCATGGCTAGACAGTACTATTACACTACACGAACTGAATTATCATCCACAAATTGATTTCTGTATATGTAATATGTACAGCAATGTTAATATTTAATAAACATTCCATGTTGCATTCCAATTCTATGAAAAAAATAAACTTAAGCAGTAAGTTTTATAAAAGAACAGGAAAGTTGAGGCTGAGAGTTGGTTATGAACAAGGAGCAGAGAAATTGTAAATATTGGCACTTGCAAACAACACAGTTAAAGATTTCTGGCAGAGGCTGCTAGAGAGGTTTTAATAACTAATAGAAGTAATTTAATCACAAACTGGGCAGGGTTAGTCGAGAGATCAGGCAAGGCATGAGTTTCGAGCACAACTTATCAGAGCCAGGTCTGGGCTGGAGGCAGCTCCAACCTTGTGCTTCCCGAACATGCCTGTGGCAGGTCAGCTAGCAGTGTTAGAGAGGGCCATGCAATGGATCAGACCCTCACGGGCTACGCAGAGCCAAGACATGGAAAAAAACCTTTGGGAGAGGATGTATATAATAACGAGCAAGGATTCAAACACAGCCAGATGGGTTAGTTAAACTAATTCAGACCAATTCATCAGCTGATGTTAATGAGGCCCAGAAAACACAACACAACTGACAACATTTTGCAGGAAGCTTCCAATTTGATAGATGCCCATCAGTGACAACTGACAACATTCTAGTCACCGGCCGAAACAGTGTCAGAAACATTCCGGTCCATCAAGCCGTGGAACACGAGGCTCAATGAACTGAACTGCGAGTCTTTGGCCACACACTGGGGCAAAGGTTCCCACATCCCCCTCGCCACCAACCACCGGGCCGACTGTTCCCCTTCCTGCACCCGTCCCCTCCAGCCGGGACCAGCGCTCCCCACCTCCCCCAACCAAAGCCGGGCCAAGCACTCCTCACCCACTCCCTGCCCTGCCTCTACCAACCCCCAACCCCACACATACCCCTCCCCTCTCAGCCAGCATGGCACTCCCGACCCCCCTTTCCCCCCTCCCGCCCCAGCGCTCCCAACCCCCCTCGCCCTGCCCCCCACCTCCCGCCAGTGAAAATTTATGCTGCAGTCCTGGAATCCAACCACTGTCAAATAGACAGGATGCACCGAGAGGAGGACCCAGTGAATCTTGTGTAACAGTAAGTCTCCGATCACAGGCTGTACAAAAGGTGGACAAGTCTTGTGCAACCAACAGTAACATCAGCAAAACTGCAGAGTCCAAGCATTGACTGGTTCAACAGCAGCAGCATTCAGATATTAAATTTTATAGGTAATCAAATTATTTTCTGCATGTCCTTTTAAAATCAAGAGGCATTTACATCAGCTTCTGTGTTAGATAATCACAAGTACACGACATTCATTCACAGAATGGATCGGATTTCTGGAGTGAGATGAAGGGGGCGGAGACTGGGCAAAGGAAATTAGACAATGCGAGTTAACCACACCCCAATGAACCACATGAGACAGGGCAGGTAAAGCACCACAGAGCCACACTTGGCCCAAGAACTCTCCAGGTAAAGCAGAGAGAGAGAGAGGAAAGCATACCCGACGAGGAGTCGGATGATTTTAGAGCAAAAGACCAACCATCTGGAGTCATGGATGCACAGTGAGGCAAGCGCAGCTCCACCGGCTTCAGGAACTTCAAGCCATGGGGTCCACACATCACCAGTGGGCTCAGGAGCGTTTCACCTACAAGGGGAGAAAAGACAAACAGATCAGCACGGCAGAACTGGAGCAGAAAACAGTGCTGCAAGTCTGAAATAGAGAGATAGACTGGAGATGAACAGCAAAGCAGTGAACAGCCGAGAGAGAGAGAGACAGGGTAACATTTCAGGTGGGAACTTTCACAACAGCTCAGCTGAAGGGTCTCACCCGAAACCTTAAGCTGGTCTTTCTCCTTCAGATATTGTGACACCTGCTGTGCATTTCCAACATTCTCTGCTGCAATTAGAAAATTGTAACCAGACTATCTGCACCACGTGAAACCACTGGAACTGCGAGTTTCTGTAGGTGAGGAAATTGCCAAAGAATTGGCCCTCTGAGAACCAAATGTGCTTCACTCACTCGCCACGAGTGCCTCTTTGTGCCAGTCAGCTTTCCTGTTGCTGGAACTTAACTGTAACTAAGGACTGTGGACTCTCCTCCTCAGGAGCTTTTACACATCTGCACTGGTGCCTCTCAGATCGGCACATCACCCCACTACTGCTGGCCACTAATAACTGCGGTTAATTTCCTGGGAAGCAAAGTTAACACATGCCCCTCAGTGAAAACATTCTTATCCTCTCAGCTGATCATATTGCAACTGGCCACCTGGTTAAACAGAGTCCTAAAAAGTGGCATAACATTCCACTCCAGAGACTTGAGCCCATAATCTAGGAGTGCTGCAGTTCGGAGGGGCCATCTTTCGGATAAGACGCTAAATCAAGGCCCCATCTGCTCTCTCTCGTAATGTAAAAGATCCCACGGCCACTGTTTCGAAGAGGAGATTTCTCACACATGGCCAATATTTATCCCTCAACCAACATCACAAACAGATTAGCTGGTCATTTATCGCATCGCTGTTTGTGGGAGCTTGCTGTGTGCCAATTGGCTGCCGTGCTTCCTACATTACAACACTTCAAAAGGACTTCATTGGCTGTAAAGCGGTTTGGGATGTCCTGAGGTCGTGAAAGGCACTATATAAATCCAAGTCTTTCTTCTATAAACCATATAGAACCTGTCACATTGAAGACGATAAAGAAACACCAAACCCCATGGGACCCAGGACCCCCGCCCCGTGGGATCAGACTCCGCAATATAAGTATGAACTCCAATGGCAACTTTCAAACGGGAAGCATTAACAAAAGTACCCAACATTGTCTGTGGATGTACTTTGCTAACATTGTCTTGGTGTTTGTTTATTTAGTTATGGACAAGTGTTCCAAAAACACCATCTGTGATCAACATCAAGAGAAGTTAACAAATGCATTGTAAAAGATTTGAGTACATTTTATAAAGCTTGTTTTGCTATCACAGCCCTGCGACTCTCCAAGTTACAGAGCAGCATACACTAGCCACCATGCATTACTGTATCTCATGAGGCTGCAAGACCCACGACCAAAACATCCAAACAAAGACAAAACCATTAAAGACACCTGCGAACAAACCTTGGTCACTTCCTCCGGCGAGCCTGCATTCAGACACACAGGTCTGTAACCAGTTAGCGTGACTTTCAAAACAACCTCCCTATTAACCACAGGGAATCTACTCCCAGCTTACGCCCCCAGCCCAGGCTCAAGCAAATCCCACGTTTTCAAAATCTAGTTTTTGCTCATCAATAGCAGTAGATTTTGATAAAGTTTCAGCAGTCCATGTTACTGGATTGATTTCCTGATCTCTGCCTGCTGCAGCTCAGCAATGCTCATACTGCTTCATTCATTTTGAATTGATCCGTCTGTCAAGGGACCCCCAGGATGGTTGTGCAAGAGACAGCTTTGGGAAACTGGTTAGTTATTCCAAATCGTTCTGCACAGGACACAAAGATATACATTTACAGGAAAGTGTCAAAGTGAAGATTAATGAACCATTTCAGGGAGGAAAGCTGACTCTCACCTTTCTCCTTGTCCAAGGGAGGGAGGATACTGTTGTCTCTGCAGACCTTAAAGTAGATTTCCTGTTCCACTCCCTCAGGAATGGCTCCCTTTGGAATGATGATACTAACTCCAGTCTCGACGGAGCTCAGAACACCACCATTGCTGTCAAAAATTCCCCGAGCTGTTGCAACTACTGTGTGACTATCATCATCATCATCATCTTCCAACGCACTGGGACTGAGAAAGAGCAAGTCAGTCAGCACTATAATCAGACCAGTCTTCACTGCAACAGTGAGTTATCAGATCAGGAACAAAACGTCACACAGGTCAGTCACCATGTACGGAGAGAAGACACATTATCAGAGCTTATTCTGATCAAGGGCCCACAGCCGAAACATTAACTTGTCTGCTCTCTGCAGACGCTGACCAACCTGCTGTGTTTCTCCAGCTAGTTTTTGTTTTTGTTTGATTTCCAACATCTGCAGTTTTTTGTTTATCAAAACTTCTAGATCGTTTTATTGTACACTTTTGGTTGCAATTTTGTACTCGTCAAATCCGAGAGAATCAGTTCTGGAGAGCTGATCGTTTGTCATCCACTCTCACCAATCAGGCAAACCTAGGTCAGTTACAGCACAGGCCAGTGATGGGGTTAAGTCCCCACTAATCTGGCTGAAGTCCTCAATTTCAGGATAGTGCAGCATCAGAGTGAATGCTTGCAGTGCCACATTGTGCTAACAGATTAGGGACAGTGCCTCTCCCTTGGGCAAGCAGCAGGGCGGTGCAACAGGGATTTGCAGACTGCTCTCTATCCCTTAGATGCAACTCCAAGATATCTTCGAACCCAAACAGTGTCAAAGGATTTATAACACAGCAGAGTCATCGCCCTCTGGAACAAGCTGCCTTGGCATGTGGCAAATAAGGAGCCCCTATAGTTCTTTAGAAAGGAACTTGACAAGTTTCTGAGAGAGGAGCACATAAACCTATTATAGAGAGTAAATTGGCAGTGATTGGGGATTATAATGAATCAGAGCAACCATTCTTTCCCAGCACTTTGCTTGGTTGCTGTAGGGAGTTGGAGAGGAATTTCCCAGAGTTTTTGCTGAATTGGCTGCAGGTTTTATCTGTTATTTTTTTGCATCTCCCTGAACATGGGGCAGTGTGGGGTGGTGAATAGTGAGGTTGTACCATTGACTGGATGGGGCAGGCTCGATGAGTCTGATGTTTTTTTTGTGCTTCTTTTCACCCCAGTTCAAGAGAAGTGTGAAGTGATTTATTTTGGTAGGAAGAATGAGAGGCAATATAAACTAATTGGAACTATTTTAAAGGGGGTGCAGGAACAGAGTGACCTGGGGGTGTATGAACACAAACCTTTGAAGGTGGCAGGGCAAGTTGAGAAAGCTGCTAAAAAGGCAATTGAGATCCTTGGCTTTATTAACAGAGGCATAGAGTACAAAAGCAAGGGTGTTACTCTAAAACTTTATAAACACTGGTTAGGCCTCAGCTGGAGTATTGTGGCCAATTCTGGGCACCACACTTTAGGAAGGTTGACAAGGCCTTAGAGAGGGTGCAGAGGAGATTTACTAAAATGGTATCAGATAGCACTGTTCAAAAGCATGAATGGTTTTGATAGAGTAAATAAGGAGAAACTGTTTCCAGTGGCAGAAGGGTCGGTAACCAGAGGACACAGATTTAAGGTGATTGGCAGAAGAACCAGAGGCGACTTGAAGAAGCTGCTTTTTTTTTTTTTACACAGCAAGTTATGATGATCTGGAATGCACAGCCTGAAAAGGTGATGGAGGCAGATTCAATAGTAACTTTCAAAAGGTAATTAGACAAATACATGAAGCGGAAAAATATGCAGGGCTATGGGGAAAGAGGGACTAATTGGATTGCTCTTTCAAAGAGCTGCCACAGGCACGATGGGCCGAACGGCCTCCTTCTGTGCTGTATCATTTGATGATTCTAAATCGAGGGCTTGCCAACAGTAAGTGTGCACTTGCTGTGATATTCAAACAGCATGCCTGGGATTTATAGGTCGTGAGGCTGCCATTAAGTTTGGCTCTAAAATCCCAAGCGTAATCATGGGGATGTACACTGCAGTATTCACTATACAACAGTAGAGATTTAAAATGATCCACTCTTGACCCAGTAGCTTCAGGTAACGTACTCCCCACATTAGGGCACTTATTTCGGAATGATACATCCCTCTAACACTGGGGACTGAGGTTTAAATATAAGTTGTTGTTGTAGTAGTGTAACAGCATAAGACCGTCGCAGTCTGGAGGTTACAGATTAGCTAAATGGTTACATCATGAAACCCTGATTTAGTGGTGTGGCTAAACTTCTGAAAAACAAATTTAATTTAGAGCTTTGAAGACTTTAGGATATTCAATGCAGTGCAGTGTGAGAGTGTCTGACGAAGGTATTCTGTAAAGTATTACTCCACAGGGGCCGTGCATCGATTCTGCTCCATGTGGGAAAGCAAAGAAACTTCAAACTGATATACTGCCAATTTGCAGCTTCTTGTGAGCAAAATCACTCCAAAGAATGAAGCTGACAACATAAACCATTGTGGGATGAATGCCTGCTCAAACCTCATCTGAATAAGAGCACATGAATCCAACTACCATAACACATTCTGGAACTCACTGAAGCACCTCAGATAGACAATGTCAATTCCATAACACCGGGACATGAAAGCACAAAATAAATCTGATTGGATGTTCCAAGAGAATGTTTTACTCCAGTAAACTAAATATAACTTTTGTACAACATATTTCCCCTCCCCGAGGTGGTGATTCCGGCTGGGGACAATTCTACAGATACCCAATGCCCTCTGGTACTAAGGAAAGAAACAGCAGGGGCCAGCCCAGAGCTGGATCACAACACACTTCATATCGTAAAACGTGGAAAGTGCTGGGATACCCATGGGTTTCCTGCTCTAACCCCCGCAGGCAGTCCCGCACAATGGAAAAACAGAAACTGCAGATGCTGGAAATCTGAAACAAAAACAAAATGCTGGAAGCACTCAGGCACCTGTGGAGAGATGAAGTTAATATTTCAGGTGTGTGTGTGGACCCTGGAGGATATATCACAGATTGACAGCATTTAAAAACGAACAGAACAAAGGGGAGATGGGAAACGCACACGCAGACACGAATGCACACAGAATGATCTGTAAAGTGTTGTAAACGCCCCCAGCACGTCACACTCCCCAGTGTCTGTGTGTGTGGGAGTTTCCCAGCCCTTTCTCTTGGTTCTGTTCCTTATTAAATGCTGTTCATCTGTAACATCTTCCAGTTAATATGAAAGGTTGATACCTGAAACACCCTCTGTTCTTTGACACTTTTCATTTGATATTCGAGACAGATACCTGCAGACTGAAGTTAAAACCCGATTTTATTTTCCATACCAGTAACTGGTAGATAGTGGGAGAAAAGCTGGAAATGATTTCCGTTAGCATTTCCTGCAGTACTCATTTATTGCTTTTCCAACATTCTAGCATGTTACTGGAGTGCCTGAACTCAGGTGTTGCAGGGGTTAAATCAATCTAAGATGCATGTAAACTGATCTGAGACACCGACGTGAGCACTGTGGTACGACTCCTTTGGAGCTTCACTAAAAAAATACATTAAAATAGTTTCAAACCCAAGATGATCCACCCTTTGCACAAATGCTGCTGCAGGCTCTTACCTCACAGGAATGGCTTTAGGTATGGCGTGGATGTTGTTTGCCTGATATTTAGGCCGGTGGTCAGATGGCCTGGGGAATGTGTCGGTGCCACTGTCGAAGTCCGGAGGCTGGGGAGAGCTGTGCGCTTTTGGCAACGACTCTGGTGTGGGTTGTGTCGGAGGTTCACTAGGCAGGAGGTTGTGATCGAATTTTGGGCTCTCAAACTTGCGTTCAAAGGGCCGTGCGGCACTGGTGTATGGCTTTGGGGTGAAGCGGTTGTACGCTGTGGCTGCTTGTTTCTGGGGCTGCTCTATTCCATTCACAGGAGCTTTTTCAGAAACTGGGAAATTTTTCTGGGGATAAAAATTGGAATGAACAGTTTCATCTCGAGCAGTGGGCCTGAAAGCCTGGGGTTTGCTTTGAGGAGGGAGTTCCGGCTTTGACTGTAGGATGCTGGGAATATCCCGTGGCATTGAGCTCACTGGAAAGGAGGGAAAAAAAGCACAGTAAGGATTTAGTTAACTTCTCCTCAATTCATAAAGAATCATAGAATGATACAGCACAGGAGGGTGCCTGTGGTGACTCTCTTCCTGCAGGGCGGTGCCGAATCTCTCTCCGGGGTACAGTGCCAGCCTTTCAAGCAGCACACCGATGTGGCCGTTCCTCACGTGTGCACCTGAACAGCAATTGTCCACAAGCTGTTCAACCATCACAGCCTGATCCTCACTTCACCCGAGGTCCAGACACAGGCAATTTCTGCTGGAGCGAATTGTAGCCCAACTGAGATCATGGCACTCAGCACACAGCAGGAAGAACACGCTGCCCTTCAATACCCTTTTACCCATTGGGGAGCTTCTATTTACTGCTGATGAAATACATTTCAAAGAACTTTCAACATTTAAATTGGATGCTGATACAATGGTCTTACGCAGATCTGATACTAATCTGATACTAAAGAAAAAGGAAAATTAATTTGAAGGGCAGGTTTGTAAGCAGTTTGAAGTTGTTCCTCTTGCTTCTACTTCTATTACTGATGGCGAGAACAATGGGGGAAATGTTCAACACCTAAACTGCATTTAAAACAAATTTATGTAAGAAAGCAGAGATCAAAGCTCCTACTTGAAACATGAACCTAACTTTGAGGTCGACTTATCTGCGTATCACATGCATCCCCCGTGTACTCTGGCCCATGCAGACCCCACACAACTGTCTGATCTCTGCCCAGTCTGGGGTGGAGGATGGGCAGGGGGGGGGGGGGGAAAGAAGAGGAAGTTACACTTATTGAGAGAGGGGATAAAATGGGTGGAGTGTTGCCCCACATCTTTCCTGTACATTTCCAAGTTGCTGGTCATACAGCAATATTGGCAGGAGTCCAGGGGAAATAGTACACATCACCTAGTGAGCATGCTACACAAGGATTTGCATTTAAAACAATCTCTGATCAGGGTCTGATTGATTTGCCACAAATACTTGTATTAGATTAACAGGGGCAAGGGGGCGTGCTCCAATACAATTCCATAGTGGCTCAGCGGGTAACACTCGCAACCGAGTCAGAAGGTCGTGGGTACAAGCCCCACTCCAGGAACTGAGCCCAGGCTGACACTCCAGTGCAGTGCTGGGGGAGTACTGTACTGTTGGAGGTGCCCTTTTTCTGAGACATTAAACCAAGGCCCCGTCTGCCCGCTCAGGTGGATGTAAAAAAAATCCCACAGCACTATTCAAAGAGCAGCCGGAGAATTCTCCCCAGTGTCCTGGGCAATATTTATCCCTCAACCAACATCACTAAAACAGATTAATAGGTCATATATCTCATTGCGGATTGTGGGATCTTGCTATGTGCAAAGGGGCTGCTGAACTTGCCTATGTAGCATTGACTAAACTTAATTGAGTACTTCAGGGGTGAAATTAAAAAGGAAATTAGGACAGCAAAGGGAGGGCATGAAAAAATATTGGCAAGTAAAATCAAGGAAAACCCAAAGATGTTTTATAAATACATTAAGAGCAAGAGGATAACTAAAGTAAGAATAGGGCCTATTAGGGACCATAAAGGTAACCTGTGTGAGGAAGCGGAAGACATGGGTATGGTTCTTAATGAATACTTTGCATCTGTTTTCACAAAAGAGAGGAACGATGCAGACAGTGCAATCAGGGAGGAGTGTGAAATGTTAGATGAAATAAACAGTGAAAGAGGAAGTATTAAGGGGTTTAGCATCTTTGAAAGTGGATCAATCCCCAGGCCTGGATGAAATGTATCCCAGACTGTTAAGAGAAGTAAGAGAGGAAATAGCAGAGGCTCTGACCATCATTTTCCAATCCTCTCTGGCTACAGGTGCGGTGCCAGAGGACTGCTAACGTGGTACCGTTGTTTAAAAAGGGAGAAAGGGATAGACCGAGTAATTATAGGCTAGTCAGCCTAACCTCGGTGGTGGGAAAAGTATTGGAAACAATTCTGAGGGATAGGATAAATCTTCATTTAGAAAGACACAGATTAATCAGGGACAGTCAGCATGGATTTGTTAAGGGAAGATCGTGTCTGACTAACTTGATTGAATTTTTTGGAGGTGGTAACAAGGAGGGTCGATGAGGGTAGTGTGTTTGATGTAGTCTACATGGATTTTAGCAAAGCTTTTGACAAGATTCCACATGGCAGACTGGTCACTAAAGTAAAAGCCCATGGGATCCAAGGCAAAGTGGCAAGTTGGATCCAAAATTGGCTCAGAGGCAGGAAACAAAGGGCAATGGTTGAAGGGTGACTGGGAGGCTGTTTCTAGTGGGGTTCCGCAGGGCTCAGTACTGAGTCCATGGCTTTTTGTGGTATATAGCTCAATGATTTGGATTTTAATGTAGGAAGTACGATTAAGAAGTTTGCAGATGATACAAAAATTGGCCGTGTGGTTAATGAAGATGAAAGCTGCAGACTGCAGGAAGAGATCAATGGACTGGTCAGGTGGGCAGAACAGTGGCAAATGGAATTCAATCTGGAGAAGTGTGAGGTAATGCATTTGGGGAGGACTAACAAGGCAAGGGAATACACAATAAATGGTAGGACACTGAAGTGCAGAAGATCAGAGGGACCTTGGAGTGCATGTCCACAGATCCCTGAAGGTCGCAGGACAGGTAGATAAGGTGGTTAAGACGACATGCGGGATACTTGCCTTTATTAGCCGAGGCACAGAATATAAGAGCAGGGAGGTTATGCTTGAACTGTATAAAACACTAGTTGGGCCGCAGCTAGAGTACTGCGTGCAGTTTTGGTCACCACATTACAGGAAGGATATGATTGTACTAGAAAGGGTGCAGAGGAGATTTACGAGGATGTTGCCTGGGCTGGGGAATTTTAGCTATGAGGAAAGATTGGATAGGCTGGGGTTGTTTACTTTGGAACAGAGGAGGCTGAGGGGAGACCTAATTGAGGTGTATAATATTACGAGGGGCCCAGATAGAGTGAATAGGAAGGACCTACTTCTATTAGCAGGAAGGTCAATAACCAGAGGGCATAGATTTAAAGTAATTGGTCGGAGGTTTAGAGTGGATTTGAGGAGAAATGTTTTCACCCAAAGGGTGGTGGGGGTTTGGAACTCACTGCCTGAAAGGGTGGTAGAGGCAGAGACCCTCATCACATTTAAAAAGTACTTGGATATGCACGTGAAAATGCCATAACCTACAAGGCTGCGGACCAAGTGCTGGAAAGTGGGATTAGGCTGGATAGCTCTTTGTCGGCTGCCATGGACAAGATGGGTCGAATGGCCTCATTCTGTGCTGTAAATTTCTATGATTCTACGATTCATTGGCTGTGAAACACTTTGGGACACCCCGAGGACCTGATAAGGCACCTTGTAAGTGCAAGTTCTTTCTTTACTGTGCATTTTAAAAGCAAACACTTTCTTGCAACGACACAGGAACAGAAGAACGACTGGTGGGCTTGTATGTGGCAACGCTACATTTTAACATTGGATGTACTGAATTCTGCAGATGTGTGTCATGTTTCAAAGGCTGTAAGCAGAATTCACTCAACATCGGACAGGCAGCTATTTCCTGAATTAGCAACTCGAAGCACAGACCCAACGCATTTAAACCAAACGTGGAGAAACAGCAATACCTTCAGACGGAGAAAGTTTGGGGTGCACTGGCAGGGACACCGAGGAGTTCAAACTAGGCTGAGGAGGCGGCCCATAACGTGACTGAGGGCCGGATAGTTGGGACGTAGAGTCATATCTCTTCTCAGCGATGCTGGGTTTGTTGACCACATGGTCAAAGTCAGTCGGTGTACTCCTGTAAACAATATCACCATTCTTAGCCAAGTACATTAACTTCTTTATAACTACAAGCAGAAACAATAAAAATAACTTGTGTTTTAACATCACAAACATGCTAAACCCAGCAGCATGGTGCAGTTCACCTAACATGCAACTGAAAGTTCACTCATGATTCCAGCACAAACCCTACTGCCTCTGACACATACTCCTTACTCAATAACAGGATATTTGAAAAAAGTGTAAGAACTGATCAGGAACAATGTGAAAATTATAATTTCCCACGCACTGCGTGAGCTTGTTCCTTGTCTGATAAGATTCGACTCAATGTTAGTGAGGATATCACAGCACACTTAAAAGCACAGTGGGACAACTGATGTAGTCTGGGCTGTTGATTAAAATTTATTTCTTAAAGTGCAATTTTGTGAATCATTCGTACTGGACCAGTCTTTTGGCAAAACTGAGCTCATCTGAAACCGACTCAATTGCTAATTTGTACACACGGGATAAACAACCTTCAAAAGTTTCACTGAGTCTACTTGTTGTTCATTTGGAGTTTCTTCCATTTCCCCTCAAAATACAAATGGCCCAGCAGAAGTTCAATTCACACAAACCAAGCTCGCAGGGATGCCAATGAACCTTACCACTTCAGGCTCCTTCTCACGCTTTCACAGCTAGTGCGCAAGCCAACAACTGTGTATGAGGCATGAAATCTAGGCAATGGTTCAAATACAAACAAGAAAAGAAAAGCAATAAATAAGGATACTCAGTTCTGATCATCAAACTGCAGCATTGCACATCATTAAAACTAACCTGGGCCCCACACTGCCTGAGAATCAGCAGCAGCACTCAAGGGAAATTGCTAATTCAAAGTACAGCACACTAAAGTATTGGGATCAAAAATACTAATGTCATTTCATCAGTGAAACAGCATCTAGGACAGGATCTTGTGAGCAGTCTCCTTCATTTTCAGTCTCTCCTGACCAGCTGTGGTTTAATTTGTGATTTAAGTTCTTCTTAAACACGTTTTCCATTTAATGAACACGTTTTAATATAGGATACCACAGGTTTAATGTCACTTCATTCTCATCAGCATGAGCTTGCCTGCTCTAGCCGCTGTTGCAATTAGATGCTACTCCTTTATAGATGCATTCACCTATGATGCGGGCCTTTGTTCGAATTTCTTCCTTTCTTTAATGCATGAAATATTTCTGACCTGCAGCACCTTGGACCATTCCAAGGACAAATGGAACCTCATTCCAGACCACACCCCTCCCCAGTGATGTACTGACAATAGATGCTAGGAGTTGCACAACAGTGGTCTGGGCTGCTCTATCCTCAATCTCCCCACTGAGCACAGAATCCACTGTAAGCCCATTCCCCAGAGCACTGAATCCACTGTAAGCCCACTCCCCAGAGCACTGAATCCACCGTAAGCCCACTTCCCAGAATCCACTGCAAGCCCATTCCCCAGAGCACAGAATCCACTGCAAGCCCATTCCCCAGAGCACTGAATCCACTGCAAGCCCATTCCCCAGAGCAGAGAATCCACTGCAAGCCCATTCCCCAGAGCACTGAATCCACTGTAAGCCCACTCCCCAGAGCACTGAATCCACTGTAAGCCCATTCCCCAGAGCACAGAATCCACTGTAAGCCCACTCCCCAGAGCACTGAATCCACTGTAAGCCCATTCCCCAGAGCACAGAATCCACTGTAAGCCCACTCCCCAGAGCACTGAATCCACTGTAAGCCCATTCCCCAGAGCACAGAATCCACTGCAAGCCCATTCCACAGAATCCACTGCAAGCCCATTCCCCAGAGCACAGAATCCACTGCAAGCCCATTCCCCAGAGCACTGAATCCACTGTAAGCTCATTCCCCAGAGCATTGAATCCACTGTAAGCCCACTCCCCAGAGCACTGAATCCACTGTAAGCCCACTCCCCAGAGCACTGAATCCACTGTAAGCCCATTACCCAGAGCTGAGAATCCACTGCAAGCCCATTCCCCAGAGCAGAGAATCCACTGTAAGCCCATTCCCCAGAGCACTGAATCCACTGTAAGCCCATTCCCCAGAGCACTGAATCCACTGTAAGCCCATTCCCCAGAGCACTGAATCCACTGTAAGCCCATTCCCCAGAGCAGAGAATCCACTGTAAGCCCACTCCCCAGAGCACAGAATCCACTGTAAGCCCATTCCCCAGAGCACTGAATCCACTGTAAGCCCACTCCCCAGAGCACTGAATCCACTGTAAGCCCACTCCCCAGAGCACAGAATCCACTGTAAGCCCACTCCCCAGAGCACTGAATCCACTAAGCCCATTCCCCAGAGCACAGAATCCACTGCAAGCCCATTCCCCAGAGCACAGAATCCACTGCAAGCCCATTCCCCAGAGCACAGAATCCACTGCAAGCCCATTCCCCAGAGCACTGAATCCACTGTAAGCCCACTCCCCAGAGCATTGAATCCAC
This sequence comes from Somniosus microcephalus, assembly GCF_052327205.1. Classification (NCBI taxonomy): domain Eukaryota; kingdom Metazoa; phylum Chordata; class Chondrichthyes; order Squaliformes; family Somniosidae; genus Somniosus; species Somniosus microcephalus. The sequence goes on from NC_141018.1 coordinate 40,499,687, forward strand.
TGTAAGCCCACTCCCCAGAGCACTGAATCCACTGTAAGCCCACTCCCCAGAGCACTGAATCCACTGTAAGCCCATTGCCCAGAGCAGAGAATCCACTGCAAGCCCATTCCCCAGAGCAGAGAATCCACTGTACGCCCACTCCCCAGAGCACAGAATCCACTGTAAGCCCATTCCCCAGAGCACTGAATCCACTGTAAGCCCACTCCCCAGAGCACTGAATCCACTGTAAGCCCATTCCCCAGAGCACAGAATCCACTGCAAGCCCATTCCCCAGAGCACAGAATCCACTGCAAGCCCATTCCCCAGAGCACAGAATCCACTGCAAGCCCATTCCCCAGAGCACTGAATCCACTGTAAGCCCATTCCCCAGAGCATTGAATCCACTGTAAGCCCACTCCCCAGAGCACTGAATCCACTGTAAGCCCACTCCCCAGAGCACCGAATCCACTGTAAGCCCATTCCCCAGAGCAGAGAATCCACTGCAAGCCCATTCCCCAGAGCAGAGAATCCACTGTAAGCCCACTCCCCAGAGCAGAGAATCCACTGTAAGCCCACTCCCCAGAGCACAGAATCCACTGTAAGCCCACTCCGAGCACAGAATCCACTGTAAGCCCATTCCCCAGAGCACTGAATCCACTGTAAGCCCACTCCCCAGAGCACAGAATCCACTGTAAGCCCATTCCCCAGAATCCACTGTGAGCCCACTCCCCAGAGCACAGAATCCACTGTAAGCCCATTCCCCAGAGCACAGAATCCACTGTAAGCCCATTCCCCAGAGCACAGAATCCACTGTAAGCCCACTCCCCAGAGCACAGAATCCACTGTAAGCCCACTCCCCAGAGCACAGAATCCATTGTAAGCCCATTCCCCAGAGCACAGAATCCACTGTAAGCCCACTTCCCAGAGCACAGATTCCACTGTAAGCCCATTCCAGAGCACAGAATCCACTGTAAGCCCATTCCCCAGAGCACAGAATCCACTGCAAGCCCATTCCCCAGCGCACAGAATCCACTGCAAGCCCACTCCCCAGAGCAGAATCCACTGTAAGCCCACTCCCAGAGCACAGACTCCACTGTAAGCCCATTCCCCAGAGCACAGAATCCACTGTAAGCCCACTCCCCAGAGCAGAGAATCCACTGTAAGCCCATTCCCCAGAGCACAGAATCCACTGTAAGCCCACTCCCCAGAGCACTGAATCCACTGTAAGCCCACTCCCAGAGCACTGAATCCACTGTAAGCCCACTCCCCAGAGCACTGAATCCACTGTAAGCCCACTCCCCAGAGCACAGAATCCACTGTAAGCCCATTCCCCAGAATCCACTGTGAGCCCACTCCCCAGAGCACAGAATCCACTGTAAGCCCATTCCCCAGAGCACAGAATCCACTGTAAGCCCATTCCCCAGAGCACAGAATCCACTGTAAGCCCACTCCCCAGAGCACAGAATCCACTGTAAGCCCATTCCCCAGAGCAGAGAATCCACTGTAAGCCCACTCCGAGCACAGACTCCATTGCAAACCCATTCCCCAGAGCACAGAATCCACTGTAAGCCCATTCCCCAGAGCACAGAATCCACTGTAAGCCCACTCCGAGCACTGAATCCACTGTAAGCCCACTTCCCAGAGCAGATTCCACTGTAAGCCCATTCCCCAGAGCACAGAATCCACTGTAAGCCCACTCCCAGAGCACTGAATCCACTGTAAGCCCATTCCCAGAGCACTGAATCCACTGTAAGCCCACTCCCCAGAGCAGAATCCACTGCAAGCCCACTCCCAGAGCAGACTCCACTGTAAGCCCATTCCCCAGAGCACAGAATCCACTGTAAGCCCACTCCCAGAGCACAGAATCCACTGTAAGCCCATTCCCCAGAATCCACTGTAAGCCCACTCCCCAGAGCAGAGAATCCACTGTAAGCCCACTCCCAGAGCACTGAATCCACTGTAAGCCCATTCCCCAGAATCCACTGTAAGCCCACTCCCCAGAGCACTGAATCCACTGTAAGCCCACTCCCAGAGCACTGAATCCACTGTACGTCCAACCCCCAAAAGCACATAATCCACTAAAAACCAAAAGCTCAATCAGCATGTTGGAACCCGTTTATTTGGGAATAAAATCCATATTACAGCTCTCAAATGAAAGGCATTTAATGTAAATGATCAGTTGAGTAATTCTGGAAAAGTCTATTTTACCCTTTTGCTGTGGGCCGAGAAAAAGCTTCGATAAATAAAACTCCGGCGGGATTATTTTTAATCCAAGTCTAGACCAATTTAACATCAGCTATGTTGATATTTTTTTGATCTGGTACAACACAGGCCAGGTTAAAAGGAGAGCCAGGGCTTTCTCTGTCTCCCACTCCCTCCCCCCGCAGTCCCCGCTCCCACCACCACCCCCCTCCGAGCCTTTGGAAGGTGAATAGAGGCAATGTTCTTCCATGCAGGTAAGGGGAGTCACTGAGGAAAGAGATGCGGCTGTGAAGCCGAGTCTTGGCAGATACCTGATCAAACACGAGAAGGGAAACTGAAAGCAATGAAGATGAACAAGGTTGAAGAGACAAATGGAAATCCCGTCGGAGAGAAGAGCAAAACTTCTTCAAGGTGGACTCCCACAGCTGCCTGGTCTACACTTCCTCCCACCCCGCTTCCTGTAAGGACTCTATTCCATTCTCCCAGTTTCTCCGTTGCGTCTGTTCTGACGATGCCACCTTCCATACCAGTGCTTCCGACATGTCTTACTTTTTCCTCAACTGAGGATTCCCCTCTACTGTGGTTGACACGGCCCTTGACCGTGTCGGTTCTATTTCCTGCACTTCTGCTCTCACCCCTTCCCCTCCCTCCCAGAACCACGATAGGGTTCCCCTTGTCCTCACTTTTCACCCCACCAGCCTCCACATTCAATGGATCATCCTCCTCCATTTTCGCCACCTCCGAGATCCCACCACCAAACACATCTTCCCCTCACCTCCCCTTTCAGCATTCCGAAGGGACCGCTCCCTCCGTGACACCCTGGTCCACTCCTCAATCACCCCGAACAGCCCTCCTTCTTTGCCTGGCATCTTCCCGTGCAAGCGCAGGAGATGCAACAGATGCCCTTTTACCTCCTCCCTTCCCAATGTCCAGGGCCCCAAACACCCCTTCCAGGTGAAACAGCGATTTACTTGAACTTCTTGCAATTTAATATACTGTATTCGCTGCTCACGATGCGGTCTCCTCTACATTGGGGAGACCAAAAGCAGATTGGGCGACCGCTTTGCAGAACACCTCCACTCAGTCCGTAAGGCTGACCCTGAGCTTCCGGTCGCCTGTCACTTTAATTCTTCGCTTCACTCCCACTCTCTCTCTGTCCTCGGCCTATTACATTGTTCCAATGAAGCTCAACGTAAACTCGAGGAACAGCACCTCATCTTTCGATTAGGCACTTTACAGCCTTCCGGGCTTAACATCGAGTTCAACAATTTCAGACAATAATCCCTGCCCCCATTTTTCATGCTGTATGATTTTGCCATTCCTATTTGCAACATTTTATCTTTCCTGCCTCTGACATAAGCACAGTACGTTCTTTCAATTCCTTCCTCCCCTCCTAACCTGTCTCTGCACCTGCTTAATATGTTACATCTCCAGCTTTTTCCAGTTCTGATGAAGGGTCCCAGACCTGAAACATTAACTCGGTTTCTCTCCACGGATGCTGCCTGGCCTGCTGAGTATTTCCAGCATTTTCTGTTGTTATGGCAGCTAACTGAATTTGGTGCAAAGATGCTGAGGTTTCATTCTGCAGCACCGTGCAGCCCCAAATCCTGTTGAACACGCGGCCAATTTCCAGCTGTCACCAACGCAATATCTACAAGCAGCATATTTGTCAGTCCAGATTTGATGGCTTCTAAATTCTCCTTTCAAAGATCCGAGGTCATGATTTCTATTATATTTTCTGTACAGTGGAGTAATGAAGTGCCAGGCAGCCCAGGCATTTTCATGCTTACTGTACATTTAAGGCTAGGACACTAGAGGACAGAAATAACCCAGCAATAATGTTTACAGGACCAAAGAAATGCTCCTTTTAAAGTTTTAAAAAAGGACAGTCAGAGGATTTTTCTACCTCCACACAATACCACAAATACAAACTAGGGCAATGCTGCAATGGGATCCACTACAAGAAAGCACATAAATTTAATCATTTCTCATTGTTGGCTGGCTACTAGGGTCCTACATGAAATTAATTTTGGACAGTCTCAGTTCTTAGCGGTCATAGCCCATCGAACAAAACTGCCACTTATCCAGCACCTCACCGGTGATCTCACTGAAGGGGAAATACGATAACTGGTCTATGTACCCGAGGGCAAGCCACTGAACGGGTAGTGCATTCTGCAAGTGAATGGGGCCGAGTAATCCATCAGCATTGTTCACAAGGTCTCAGTTACAAATGCGATCAATTCTAGACTTGGAAGGAATGATTGATCGATTATCCCTTGATACCACTGTGTTACAATAGTACATTTTTTAAATGATTGCATCAGTTTTAGTTGGAAGGGACCTGAATCGTTCCTGAGCTTTCTTGATGTCAGTGGATCCAGGAGCAGCACCAGGAGGCAGCAGAAAGTCTTGTTCGATTTCAGGACTGGCCTGAGTCAGTAGATCTAAGCTGGGGCACGTGAAGAAATAGCCACCCCTCTGCAGAGCTGCACTAATAAGCACAGGTTTAATCAGTGCCAGTACGCACCTCACTACTAACCACTGGCAACAAAGGCCTATCTCGGGTCAGCTGCAAGTTATTTATATTAACAGTGAATCACTATGTAGACATTTAGACGATCACAGACTAACAGAGGTAGCTCTGGAATAGAAGCGGGGTAGGAAATCAGTCACTTTGTACCTTTGAATAAGTTACACAGAACTGAACAAGTCCTCAATCTGTAACTCCATGAGGAGTAGAAACATTCTGACTGTAACTGCAGTCATTGCAAATGTGAATCTCAGCATCTTGCAACAACTTGAACTGCTGCCTGTCCAGCTCACCTGGGTAGGTATCCAGTGTAGTTGGATTGAAGTGCAGGCTCCGATGGTTTAGCAGGTTCAGGAAAGCTGCTGGCAGGGAGTGGAGTTACAGGCTTCTGATCCAAGCTTCTGCGGCCAAAATACGACAGCTGCTTCCGATAATCTTCCTCATCCTCATCTGCGCTATAGTGATTTATTCGTGGAGTTTCTTCTGGAAGTTTCACCGGAGGTTCAGGGCCCCTGCAGGTGAAGAAATTCAATTACTGAAGGAATAAATTACAGCTCGTCAGACAATTGCATCACTGAACAAGTTTACCGTAAAAAAAAACGTAATTTCTATTCACATTTGTAAGTACAGCCTCAGTTAGGCTGCGATGTGGCCAATCTTACAACAAACTCTCCAGCTACAGAACCCAAAGAGCTTTTATAAGAACAGACACAATTAGCCTGAAAGTGAAACTCCTGGGGCACAAAGAATATTGATAAACATTTCATTCAGTGCATTATTTGAATTTATTTAATATTCCCTGCAGGAAATTGTGCTGACATTATATGGAAATAATGGCTTCAATTGTACGTTTCCTTTAGGTATTTGAAACAGGACTTCCACATTCTGCCAATGTCCCTCATTTCATTTGTTGACAATTCCAGCAAGTACTTTCCTTAGCAAAACATGGCTGGTGTTATTATGGGATGGATATATTTATACACACAATAATGCTCAAACCATCCACTTTAACGAGCAGTGGTCCGTTTACAGTTTCATTTGAGACATGAATTGATCTCCATGTTGTTGCTCCTTTATAACACAAGGGGCATCAACAATGCATGACAGGAAACCATTATAGGAAGTAAGCATGATACGTACAGGAAGTGCACACCATACGCAAGATTTCATACATTTTAGAGATTCAAGCAGCTGCAGTAACCTACGTCATGAGACTGGAGTGCCCACATAGTACGGGGCGCTGCAGTCTCGGGGTGTGGGTGCACATTATGAATGCAAAAGATTTTTTTCTTGTGCGAGTATCTTTGACTTAAACTATTTCAATGCTTCAATGTTGACTTTCTTTTGTATGTTCCACTGTATTTCTTTGCGTAATACACATTTCCAAGGTTTAATGATAATTATTTAGGAGCCTCAGTAATGTACCTACTACCCAACCGAGCAAAGAATGGGTTGCAGTCTCACAGCTGCTGGCCAGATCTTCCAGTCAGAGATCTTGCTGCCCATTAAACATCTGCTATATTTGCATACATAATAATATTCACTGAATTTCAAAGTCTTTCCACCTCTGCTCCTGACTCTTTCTGGGGATACGGTTCCTGAGGACCGACACCTGTGATACCTCACCCAGTGGCTGTTATTCACGTGAACCTAGACAGCAATAATCAACAGGCTGCTGCAAATGTGGAGTGGGTGCAAATCGCAGCCGATTCCAATCCTGTCGTCATCAAGTATCCAGACAAGCATTTTTCAGCAGCGGTCCCTGGATAGTGATCAGCAGAACCCTGGCTGAGGCCAGTTGACCTGCTGACTGGGCACAGACCTGTGATTAAGTTTGGGACCTTCTGCTCAGTATTATGCAGCACCATACCATGTACAGAGCTCTCGCTTTCCCATTTCATTTAGACAACAGGCACCACGGTCATTTAAAAGCCATGGACTGAATTGTCCCACCATCTTAGTTGCAGGGACAGAAAGGATCAGTGGCAAGAGCATCCTGAAATAAAAGCAGGAGGACTATAAGAAAAAGCACTACATCGAGACTTCAAATATAGTGAGAGAAGCCGACAATTCCTGTCCCTTCATCAAGATGCAGCAAGGTAACTTCACCAACCAGAGGCAGAATACAGCAACAACTTATATTTAGATAACGACTTTAACATACTAAAACGTCCCAATCACAGGAGTATTAAAAGACAAAAAATTTGACACACAAGGGTAAATTGGGGCAGGTGACCAAAAGCTTTGTCAAAGAGGTCGGTTTAAAGGAGCGTCTTGGGAGGAAAGAGAGGTAGAGAGGCGAAGAGGTTCAGGCGGGGAATTCCAGAGCTTAGGGCCGAGGCAACAGAAGGCACAGCCACCAATGGTTGAGCGATTATAATCAGGGATGCTCAAGAGGGCAGAATTAGAGGAGCGCAGATATCTCGGCGGGGGGCGAAGTTGTGGGGCAGGAGGAGATTACAGAGATAGGGAGGGGCGAGGCCATGGAGCAATTTGAAAACAAGGATGAGAATTTTGAAATCGAGGCGTTGCTTAACTGGGATCCAATGTAGGTTAGTGAGCACAGGGGTGATGGGCGAACGGGACTTGGTGAGAGTTAGGACACGAGCAGCCGAGTTTTGGATGACCTCAAGTTTATGTAGGGTAGAATGTGGGAGGCCAGCCAGGAGTGCGTTGGAAGAGTCAAATCTAGAGGTAACAAAGGCATGGTTGAGGGTTTCAGCAGCGGATGAGCTGAGGCAAGAGCGGAGACGGGCGATGTTAGGAAAGTGGAAATAGGCGTTTAGTTATGCTGTAGATATGCGGTCGGAAGCTCATTTCAGAGTCAAATATAACACCAAGGTTGTGAACAGTGTGGTAACTGCTGTACCTGTACAAATAGGAAGGCTTCTCCAGCTCTGGTGTTGGCTGAATGACTGGCTTAGAAGGGGTGACCGGAACTAACACAGGCTTAGGAGCTACTTCAGGAGGCTGAAATAAGAAAATAGATCATTTGGCATCGAGCATCTCCAGAATCAAACTCGAAGCATCTGTTTAAAAACCGCAGGAACATTTCATTTACTGCCCCCAAAGCCGAGCCACAACCAAAGATCTATAAAATTGAGAAAACTTATTTAAAATGGCAGATATTTACCAAGACAATCAATATTTTAACCGTATAGCTGTTACAGAAGGTGCTAATTATTTAACTACTCTACAAATACAACAGAAATGTATCTTGCCCAGGCAACTACAGCAATTATATAATTCTACAGCAACAATTGTGATTTTACTAAATTAAATAATGAACATGATGGTATCTAATTATCACCAGAGATGAATATCTACATGGAAGTCAATGGGTCGAACAGCACTACGGCTGGGAATACAGTTCCAAGATCGCAGAACCAGACAGGTTTTCAGTCAGCATGTGCACTGAATATTTGACACTCTGGCTATTTGTAAACTTGGATGAAATTTATTTTAAAATGTTTTAATCAACAGACTTGTGAATATGCAACTTAATGCAAAGCAAACACAGAAAATGTTGGAAATACACAGATGTGTCAGTTTTGAAGTATACAGAAACTAACATTCCAGGTGGGCTCTTCACCAGCGCAGATATCCATTTGTTCTCACAAATGCTGCGGATCTGCTGTGTATTTCCAGCATTTTTTTGTTGTTTTTATTTTAAAATCCAGCACTGAGGGTTTTCTGTACAATTTTATACCACACTTGGAAAAAGTAACTCCTAGCAAAACAAAGATAATCTTCTGTGATTGGTACAGGCTATGGAAGTGCTTCACAGAAACTTAACATTTACAACATGCAAAAGGACATGCTCCTCAGAAATGCAGCGCCAAAATTAATTTAGTCAAAACAGCAGGCTTGATCAAAAAAATCCAGAAGCCATTTACACTAGCACAGTGAAACCCATTTATATGCAAATGGTGTGATGTGAAAAGGTACTTCATGGTTATAAGAACATAAGACGTAGGAGCAGGAGTCGGTCATTTGGCCCCACGAGCCTGCTCCACCATTCAGTAAGATCATGGCTAATCTGATCTTGACCTCAACTCCACTTCCCTGCCCGCTCCCCATAACCCTCGACTCCCTTACCTTTCAAAAATCTGTCTATCTCCACCTTAAATATATTCAATGGCCCAGCCTCCACAGCTCTCTGGGGAAGAGAATTCCAAAGATTCCCCACCCTCAGAAGAAATTCCTCCTCATTTCCGATTTAAAAGGGTGCCCCCCTTATTCTGAAATTATGCCCCCTAGTTCTAGATTCCCCCACAAGGGGAAACATCCTCTCTGCATCTACCCTGTCAAGCTCCTTCAGAATCTTATGTTTCAATAAGATCCCCTCTCATTCTTCTAAACTCCAGTGAGTATAGGCCCAACCTGCTCAACCTTTTTTCATAAGACAACCCTTTCATCTCCGGATTCAACCTCGTGAATCTTTTCTGAACTGCCTCCAATGCAAGTATATCCTTCCTTAAAGACGACCAAAACTGTACACAGTACGCCAGGTGCAGTCTCACCAACGCCCTGTACAGCTGTAACAGGACTTCCCTACTTTTATACTCCATTCCCTTTGCAATAAAGGCCAACACTCCATTTGCCTTCCTAATTACTTGCTGTACCTGCATGCTAACTTTTTGTGATTCATGTACAAGGACCCCCAGATCCCTCTGTACCGCAGCATTTTGTAGACTCTCTCCATTTAAATAATAATTTGCTTTTTTATTTTTGCTACCAAAGTGGATAACCTCGCATTTTCCCACATTGTAGTCCATCTGCCAGATTCCTGCCCACCCTTCGGAGATTCTTTGTGTCCTCCACACAATTTGCTTTCCCACCTATCTTTGTATCATCAGCAAATTTGGCTACATTACACTTGGTCCCTTCATCCAAGTATTAATATAGATTGTAAATAGTTGAGGCCCCAGCACTGATCCCTGCGGCACCCCACTAGTTATCAACACAACCACAAATGAGGTTCCAAAAAAAAGTTTAAGCTATCAGTAATTCGAAAGATGACTAATTGTCTGAAATCTTCAAAGCAGAGTTAGCAATAGTGCAACCTGCCATAATGATGTTTAAAAACTGCATCCCTAAGCACAATTACATTAGTAATTAATTACTGGAATTCTCCCTCAAAGATTCAAAGTCAAATGAAGGTAGAAATTGGGGCAAACGCCCCAGTTTCACCCTCCCAAAGTGCAAAACTTAACCAGAGTTTTATGCCAACAGATTAGAGTACGATCTTACCAAGAGACCCAGTTAAAGCAGTGTCGTGTAAAGTGTATAATTAGCTTTCACCATGCTGGATACAGTTATTTTCAATGGCTTTACCCACCCTTACTGGTGTCACTTCAGTCGGGTCCTTGCTCGTTAATGAAGTGGATTTCTTGCTTTCAAAGAGTTTCACTCGGGTAAGCACAGATTGTGGCTTCATTGCTGGATCCACGTCCTCCTCAACATGCGGCTTTGCAGGTGGTGGAGGCAGTGGTTTACTGACTGAATGCAGAGACTCGGCTGCTTTAGAGTGAGGAGGTGGTGGAGGAGGAAAGGAAGCATCCATGTTATGGACCAGTTCAAATTGCCGGGGGAGGGAATTATAGCCTTGGGATGGACCCTGGTCATAGGTCCTGACTTGGGAATCAAAGTACTGCTGCTGAGGGTCTGGGGACCTGGACGTTGGTGGGTGAAAAGCTTGTGGACTGTGTTCATATCGAGGACGAGGGTCATAGCCATGAAGGGGTTGATCACTGTGATGTGGCTGTGGAGGTTTGTAACTTTTAAGTGGCTTATCATAGCGTGGCAATTTGTTCTCATAGTCTGTAGGTGGTGGCTCTTCGTGATGTGGCTGGTAGTCATGGTCCAGGTAATGTTCTAGATGCTTTGGTTCATAATCTCGTGCGTGCTGGTCCTGAAAATAAGGTGCAGGTTGGTAGTGGTGAGTGGGTTTTTCATTATAATGTGCCCACTTGTCATTGTAACTAGGTAGGTTTTCATCATAATGTGATACAGGCCCATAACTTGGAGAGAGCTGCTGGTCGTATTTCGGTTGTGATTCATGCCTATAAGGTGGCTGCTCCTCAAAGTGTTGCTGATGTTCGTATTCTCTGTGCTGCTGCAGTTCATAAATTTGTCGTTCTTTATCGATTCTCAGTTCAGGATGTTTACCTGCTGGCTGCTTGATGTCATAATTCTGCCTTGGAAGCTCATCGTTGTACGAGTCTTTTTTGTACATCTACAGAGCAAAGAGGACTGTTACACATCGCGGCAGTGGGCAAGCTGAAACTGCTGTAAATACACAGCAGCTCCATCACCATCTGCAGACCAAAAGTGCGTTAACATTTCAAGTACAGACTCTTCATCAAAACATGAGATCTGACTGCGGATCCAGAATCAAAATATTAACTTGTCATCTCTTCACAGAAGTGGATGGATCTGTTGTGTATTTCCAGCATTTTATTTCTGATTTCCAATATTTGCATTTTTTCCCCCCAATTTTGCAGATGCAAAGCAAATTTGTTTCCAACTGTACTTTTTAGATTTGTCCAGGAAATTTGTTAAATACTGGAATATTTTAAGATAATCCCTAAGAATTACCAGAGTAAGAAAAAGACTACTAAAGTTCCAGAATCAGGAATTTCAGAGTGGAAAGAAATAGTTGATGTGATCAAAAAGGATTAAGGAAACTAAACTTCAGATGCTTAGGCAGTAGGTTATAGACGGATATGAACTGGGCACGAGTAAACATAACACAGCAACTCACAGCACAAAAATCTAGACTGGAATGCAATGTTAAGTGAGGTTTAAAAGGTTTCTGATCATTAATCAATTTAATAACTGGCCCTTTCAAGGCTCTGAATGATTATTAATTATTATAGGGCAAATCAACCTGTGTGGGCAGGATGAACTGTGACTTATCTTTAAAGTTAATTTGCTTTGCTCATCACATTAATGCTGGAAATTGCATAGGGCTGATTAAAATTATGTCTTTAAATAAAAAGCTAACTGAAAATGTTATGCCTGCCAGTCAAAAGTATTCCAATAAACAGCCATCTAGTGTGTTACATTTGGAGGGTAGCAATACACATCGGAAAGAATTAAACTGTTACAACCGGCCATATTATATCTTTATATTTTAAAAAGCCTTAATTTAAAGTAACAAGTTAATTTCCTCTTACTCCCTGCCAGAGAGCAAGCAGAGGCAGCTGCTGTCACCATCAGGCCTCTAGCAATGCCCTTGCCTATCTGAACATTGCAGGTCCATGCAAGGGAACATAAAATGCCATTCAGCACCTCCCAAAGCCGCAACCTCTACCACCTAGGAGGACGAGGGCAGGTGGTGCACGGGAACACCAAGTTCCCCTCCAAGTCATACACAATCCTGACTTGGAAGTATATTGCTGTTCCTTCATCGTCGCTGTTCAAAATCCTGGAACTCCCACCCTCACAGCACTGTGGGAGTACCTTCACCACACGGACTGCAGAGGTTCAAGGCGGGGCTCACCACAGACTGCAGCAGTTCAAGGCGGGGCTCACCACATGGACTGCAGCGGTTCAAGGCGGGGCTCACCACCACCTTCTCCAGGGCAATTAGGAATGGACAATAAATGCTGACCTTGTCCGTGATGCCCACATCCCATGAATCGATTTTTAAAAATGCAGTGGAAAGGCCTGGCATTGACTTTAAGTTTGAGAACTTGCTAATGCAGATAAAGTGATTGGTAAAAAGATACAGTTCTGTGGCACTGCCCGTTGGCACACAGAGGCTCTTTGCCCACCAGATAGTCCTCAAGAAAGGGAGGTTTCAGCTGCCACAATCTCAAAACTATAGAGCAAAAACTTAAGACAAACAATTTTAAATAGAGACTCACAGAGCATGCATTGGGATAATTTGCCAGTGATTACAGCTGCCATGAGTTGTATTTGTGCAATGTTTAAAAAAAATTCCTTTTCCATTGCCATGAACAAAACCAGATTATAAATGTAACTGTTGCAGTACGAAATTAATTTTTTCACAGCACAGAATATCTATGGAATCTATCTTAACAGATGCAAAAACTCGACCAACTGATCAATAGAAAGGTTATATTTGAACACAATTACAAAGCATTGCTAAACTCACAGCGCTCTTAGAATTCAGGTCCATCTTCTTCAATAGTCAGAGTTAACAGGACACACAAATATCCACCCAGAAATGAGTCTGTGCGAGTTATGTGTGTGAGAAAGAAATATCTGCAAACATGCTGATGTTTGTAATGACACCAGGATCCCTATCAATCATGCCACAGCACTGCTACTTGCAGTCCACGAAAGGTACAGAGGCCAGCCCAGCATGGAGAATCATGTAAGAGGAGCAAACAAAGAATTGCAGAAAGCTCTCAAAGCAGGAAAGGTGCACAAGCAAAAAGTTCAAGGTATAGGCCAAACCAACTAGATTAGCATTAAAAATCTCTTAAAATTTCTTAATGCAGTGGAAACACTGGGAGACTGGTTTTCATTCTCAATTACATCAACTTGTTTGATGATTAGTTTATAAAAATTATAATGTGTTTGATAGTACTTTGCTGTTAGAAAGAAGGGGAATTTTCTGATTAAATATAAAATGTTAGTGCAGTTGCCTTATAATATTCAGTAAATATTTTACCGCACAGTATTTACAAAGCAGGTCTGTAACATCTATTGGGGGAGTTACCACAAACTCCTCTATCCCCTCTCCACCATAAAAGCTGGCAGTTGTTATTTTGCTGAATACACATATTTGGTCTGGCCTCTAACTTCAGCAATGTGATCGGCTACAGCAATGTGATCGGCTACAAAGGCAGAGCAAGTGGTTGAGCATTAGCGAGCAGAAGCTCTGTACAGAAGGCATGCCAAGGTTTTTGCAGCAAGTGGTACCTTTGTTGGTTCTGCGGTTCGAGCTGCTGTCGGTTCTGAATCTCTCAGCCTCTCAGGACTGACAGAATGAATGACGCGAGGAGGTTCAGGGCTGGGTTTGCTGTAGGGGTCGATCTGGGGTTCAAGACTGCTGTAGGGAGGAGGGGCGATCTCCTCCAGTCTCACATTGGTTAGATCTACTGTGGTATTGACTGTAGAGGGCACGGTCACCACAGAAATGGATTCAAGCGGCTGGGGTGAATTGGGGACTGCAGGAGGGTTATCTGCTTTCTGTGAAATGTCCAAGATAAAATTAAATAGTTTAGCATAATTTATGTTGTCTACAAGGTGCATCCTTGGCAAACGAATAGAAGTTGACTTAACTTTAGCACTATTCTTAACAAATAATTCACAATACAAGTCATATTGGTTAAAGTTGAAAATACTTTCAAAAAATTGAAATGAATCCCATATGGTGTAAAATTCATAATCAAGATTTCACAAATTTGCATCATGCAATAACTTACTAACTTCTTTGTAAATGTACAAATTAATCTTTAACAGTATTATAATCAAGTTGAAAAATTACACATTAAAGATTAGCAGAGGTAATATTGAAAGATCCAGTGGAAAAAAGAATTTCACCCTCTTCAGTCTAAGGATAACGTTGTGGGAAATGGGAACTTCAGACAGGTGCATGGGGTCTGCGATCCCAGGTTAGGACACACACACACACACCACACACCACACACACACAAATGATTGTAAGGTTTTTAGACGGACTTGTAAAATTGTACCGATCTCTGGAGAGTGACTTGTGCCCTGCACTCCCGGTCTCCTGCTCTGTTATTATTGAGCAGGAATACCAGGACTGGCTTCCGCCACTTATTTAACAGGATAAGCTGGCCTTAACCCACTGGCAGATTTGTCGATTCATATCTATAATGTTATCAGTTCCCTGATGATCAGACTGCTTGCATTAATTGCAATTGATAGAGGGAGCCCATCAATCTGCTGTTGGTTATTATACATTTCTACACCCACAGCCTGCAGCTGAGCTGGGAACCCAGTAACTCCACACTGACACTAGGTGTCTTGCTGATGGAAAGCCCATTCCTTATTTACAGCAGCACAAAAGGTAAGTCGCTGGTTTCTCTCCAGTGTCAGAACCTTATTTAATGCTGACATTTGTGTACAGTACTCTACCATGCCAACAAGGGCAGGCTCAGCAACGATGCTTTTTGAAAGAATTGCTGGGTACAATCTGTTGTGTAATTTTATATTCATAAGTATAATGGTCTTTTATATCTAATGGCTGTCTGTTCCGGGTTAAATATTGTGTTATGGCTCTTCACTTTATGCAGAAAATTCTTTATCAATAAGGTTTTCATTTTTTAAAATCTCAATGAACTTGCCTGTTAAAGCCTTACAGAATAATCTGCGATCAAGCAGCGCTCACATTACTGCCGGGATTTCTGATTGAAATACAAGCAGTTAAATGGAAGAGTGATTCCAGCTAACACACATTAGCTCTGGGACCCAATCCTGTGCTATCCCTGGCATGTTCTCCGCTCCCTCAAGTCCAAGGGGCGCAGGCGAGCGTATTTAGTGCACAACAGGATTGACCATCCATCAGCAGATCTGGGTGGACAACGAGATCTACCAAGCCTCAATCGTCTCTGCCAAAACCGCCCCCTGCTGTGGGATCATCTGCTAGCAAAGATAACCCTCAGCTACTTTTCTCCACTATTAACGGTCTCCTTAAATTCTTCTCCCCTGCCCCCTCAGCTCTAACAACAACTGCGAGAAGCCAATGGACTACATTGTCGCAAGACAGAGGCCATCCATTCAGTTGCCTCATCCACTCATCACAAATTTTGCTGCCTGTTTCCTATCCTGCACCAGCTCACTTGCTCATCACCCGTCCTCACTAACCTACATTGGCTCCCACACCCCCAACATCACAAATGTAATTTTTTTTATCTTTGTGTTTAAATCCCATCTCTGTAACCTCCCCCCATTGCTACACCACTGCTCCAGCCAGAACTCTCCATTCCTCGGACTCCAGTGCATTGCTACCTTTGCCCCATGCTCTGGAATTCCATTCCCAAATCCTCGCCACCTCCCTCACACCCACCTCTCTGACCAAGCTTTTGGTCACCTCCTCCGAATAACTCCTTCTTTGGCTTGGAGTCCATTTTTCCCCATACGCCTCTGTGAAGCACCTTGGGATGGTTTTCTCTGCTAAAGGTGCTATATAAATGAAGTTGTTGACCTTCCAAGTAGAGAAGTACTACCACAATAAACTCTGGCTTTAACACAGTATATTATAGCTCAAGAAGGCATTTAATGAAATGCAAATCCAACTGCTTCGATCACAGACTGAACTCACCGGTTGATTAGTTAAAGGCTTGTAGACAGGAGAGTCCACTCTCTGCACTTGTACTGGATAGGAAGGGAATGCCTGGGCCATGGACTCGGGGTGCATCATTGACGAATCTTCTTTTACAGGTTCTGAGGACCTAGTAATGGCAGACTCTGTAGGACCAATATCATCATTGAGAGTCTCGTCCAATTCTTGGTCAGTGTAGGCACCACCTTCTGTGTCCGTGTCATCGTAGTCTGAAGTGTGCCTACTGTCTGTGCTGTACATCGAGTACTCACTGCCTGGAGCCGAGAGGTACGACAAACGATCATCGTGTAAGTCAAGGTCGTCCTCTGCTGTACCGTCAGCCTACAAGAGGAACACGCCAAATCTGAGCAGACCATCAGGCAATTACACAAACATCACTCACCAGTTAAAGTATTTTACTAAAGCTTGTTAACCAACTAGTTCATTAGGAATCTGAAGGACTTCTTAGCAAATCAATTCCTCTGACCTTCCTCCCCTCAACTGCTTCTCTTGAAGGTGGTGAACTTTGCTGGGATCGTGGAGAGGAGGGGGGGGCGGGGGGGGGAAAAAGTAGGAACGATCTTCAAGTAGAATGTTCAAGTTGCCATTCTTCACAAGCCTGATTCCATAAATATGTACTTTCCCAGAAGGATCACTCGGCAGTGATCAGGAGTGGGAACCCAGGCTGATTTATTCTCCACCGTGGACTAGGGAGACAGTTGTAAAACTCCCACTCAGCAGTGTTCAAACCTGGCACCTTACTTGTATGGCTCAGTATCCACTCAGTCATCAACTTTCTTACTAAATGATATAAACATTAACAGGTCTTTTGTGGCTACTTTCACTTTCAGGAATGTTTCATAGAGTTCATAAACTCTCAGGTTTCAAACACCAAAATGCCATGTGGTTTGACAATCCCCCTGCAGGTTTCTCCAGAGGGAGGGGAGGTGGGTTGTCACAATTTCATGTTATGGTGCTGTTGAGGAATATGTAGGAAGAATGCTAGATGTTTCCTACAATCAGGGAGAGGCAAGCCACACAGCCCAGGCTGCCCCGTCAGCAGTTAGTACAGGAACTCTATAGGCACAGGTAATAGAGCAGAGCCTGTACCTGCTTGCTCAGGACATCATGCAGTGGGAAAGAGAAAAAGCACGTATTAAAAAAAACACAACACTTTGTAATTTGGCTCAAGTTATAATACATTTCCATCCTACCTTGCCCTCTGACACCCAAACTAACTGGTTCTGTTGCTGCTGAACAGATTCTTTCATTGCCCCATACCAGCCTTCGTTCATTGAATTCAAATTGATGTTGGCTGTAAAAGAAAAAGTTATGAAAACAGTTACAATTTGGGCTTCTTCCTAAAACCCTTTATTCGTGCTCTCTTCAAAAGCCAGATTTCATAGGAACTTCCTACACACTGAAACTTGACCTTATGCACAAGAAATTTGGGATAGTGTTGCATCAAGATGAACAATGAACTCCCTCTTTTGGGGTGTACATCAGAAATACTCCCATCCACCGTGTCCTTCAGATCTTGGCAGAGCAGCAGAAACCAGTGAAGACCACATAACTAAGGCTAAAACCTACTAAACAAAACTTATTATATGACAAAGTTATACAGAAACAAGAATAAATGAAAATAGCAACACAATGCTTAATTTCTCACTGGCACTTTTAAAACTTAAGCAAAAGGCCATTGGTGAACTTTTTATTGAGCTTCACCTGTTGCACTCATGGGCTCCTGACCCACCCAAGATCGACACATTGCAACTGCATGAATTACAAAAACCAGCAACAGCGCATATTTATTCTGGGGTTCAAGCAGCTTCTAGCTAGAACTTTCAATCAAAGCTGGAACAAGACACAGTAGCCATACCCCACATCAAAGAGCAGTGACAAATATATTTGAAATTTCTCTATCTGAATGCATGTAGCATTCGTAACAAAATAGACGAGTTAATGGCACAAATAACTACATATGGGTATGATCTTGTGGCCATTACAGAAACATGGCTGCAGGGTGACAATGCCTGGGAATTAAACATACCAGGTTATTTAACGATCAGGCAGGAAGGAAGGGGAGGTGGGGTGGCTATGTTAATAAAGGAAGGAATTACTGTAATACAGAGAAATGATATTGGGTCAAAAGATCAGGATAATGAAACAGTTTGGGTGGAGGTAAGGAATAATAAGGGGAAAAAAACACTAGTGGGCGTAGTCTATAGGCCTCCGAACAGTTGCAACTCTGTTGGACGGAGTATCAATCAGGAAATAGTTGAGGCTTGTAATAAGGGAACATCTATAATTATGGGGGATTTTAACTATCATATTAATTGGACAAATCAAATTGGGCAGGGCTGCCTGGAGGATGAGTTCATTGAGTATATTAGGGATGGGTTTCTTGAGCAGTATGTAACTGAACCGAGCAGGGGGCAAGCAACCTTAGATCTGGTCCTGTGTAACGAGACAGGATTAATTAAAAATGTCCTAGTAAAGGATCCCCTTGGAATGAGTGACCATAACATGGTTGAATTCCATATTCAATTAGAGGGTGAGAAGGTTGGATCTCAAACAAGCGTGCTAAGCTTGAATAAAGGAGACTATGAAGGTATGAGAGTGGAATTGAGTAGAGTGGATTGGGAAAATAGATTAAAGGGTAAGACGATACATGATCAGTGGTGTACATTTAAGGAGTTATTTTACAACTTCCAAAAAATATATATTCCACTGAGAAGAAAAGGGTGTAAAAGAAAAGACAGCCATCCGTGGCTAAGTAAAGAAATTAAGGATAGTATTCGACTAAAAACAAGGGCATATAAGGTAGCCAAATCTAGTGGGAGGATAGAGGATTGGGAAAACTTTGAAAGACAGCAAAAAATAACAAAAAGATTGATTAAGAAAGGGAAGATAGATTATGAAAGTAAATTAGCAAAAAATATAAAAACAGACAGTAAGAGTTTTTATAGTTATATAAAAAGAAAAAGGGTGGCTAAAGTAAATGTTGGTCCCTTAGAGGATGAGACCGGGAAATTAATGGTGGGAAATATGGAGATGGCAAAAACACTGAATGAATATTTTGTATCAGTCTTTACAGTAGGGGACACTAAGAATATCCCAACACTGGACAAACAGGGGGCTATGGGGGGGGGGGGGGGGGGAGGAGCTAAACACGATCAAAATCACTAAGGAAGTGGTACTCGGTAAAATAATGGGACTCAAGGCGGATAAATGACCTGGACCTGATGGCTTACATCCTAGGGTCTTGAGGGAAGTGGCGGTAGGGATTGTGGATGCATTGGTAATAATTTTCCAAAACTCCCTGGACTCAGCAAAGGTCCCGGCAGACTGGAAAACTGCTAATGTAACACCCTTATTTAAAAAGGGCAGTAGACAGAAGGCTGGCAACTATAGACCGGTTAGCCTAACATCTGTGGTAGGTAAAATTTTGGAGTCCATTATTAAGGAGACAGTAACAGGACATTTGGATAATCATAATTTAATAGGACAAAGTCAGCATGGTTTTATGAAGGGGAAGTCATGTTTGACAAATTTGCTGGAGTTCTTTGAGGAAGCAACATATAGGGTGGATAAAGGGGAACCAGTGGACGTAGTGTATTTAGACTTCCAAAAGGCATTTGACAAGGTGCCACACAAAAGATTATTGCTTAAGATAAAAAAAATCACGGGATTGGGGGTAATATTCTGGCATGGATAGAGGATTGGCTATCTAACAGAAGGCAGAGAGTTGGGATAAATGGTTCATTCTCAGACTGGCAATCAGTAACTAGTGGTGTTCCGCAGGGGTCAGTGCTAGGTCCCCAACTCTTTACAATCTATATTAACGATTTGGAGGAGGGGACCGAGTGTAACATATCAAAGTTTGCAGATGATACTAAGATGGGAGGGAAAGTAGTGAGTGAGGAGGACATAAAAAACCTGCAAGGGGACATAGACAGGCTAAGTAAGTGGGCAGAGATTTGGCAGATGGAATACAATACTGGAAAGTGTGAGGTTATGCACTTTGGCAGGAAAAATCGTAGAGCAAGTTATTATCTTAATGGCAAGAAACTGGAAAGTACTGAAGTACAAAGGGATCTGGGGGTCCTGGTGCACGAAACTCAAAAGGTTAGTATGCAGGTGCAGCAAGTGATTAAGAAGGCCAATGGAATGTTGGCTTTCATTGCTAGGGGGATAGGATATAAAAATAGGGAGGTATTGCTTCAGTTGTACAAGGTATTGGTGAGACCGCACCTGGAATACTGCATACAGTTTTGGTGTCCATACTTAAGAAAGGACATACTTGCTCTCGAGTCAGTACAAAGAAGGTTCACTCGGTTAATCCCGGGGATGAGGGGATGGACATATGAGGAGAGGTTGAGTAGATTGGGACTCTACTCATTGGAGTTCAGAAGAATGAGAGGCGATCTTATTGAAACATATAAGATTGTGAAGGGGTTGGATCGGGTGGATGCGGGGAGGATGTTCCCGATGATGGGTGAAACTAGAACTAGGGGGCATAGTCTTAGAATAAGGGGCTGCTCTTTCAAAACTGAGATGAGGAGGAACTACTTCACTCAGAGGGTGGTAGGTCCATGGAATATGCTGCCCCAAAAAGCTGTAGAAGCTACATCATTACATAAATTTAAAACAGAAATAGACAGTTTCCTAGAAGTAAAGGGAATTAAGGGTTACGGGGAGCGGGCAGGAATTTGGACATGAGTCTAGGTTTGGATCGGACATGGCCCTGTGGGTAGCGGAGTGGGCCCAGGGGCCGTGTAGCCTGATCCTGCTCCTATTTCGTGTGTCTAATTCTATTAGATTCGGGAGATGGTTCTGAGATAGTAGATTGGCGGTTAGGATCAGATCAGCCATGATCTTATTGAATGGCGGAGCAGGCTCGAGGGGCCGATTGGCCTACTCCTGCTCCTATTTCTTATGTTCTTATATCTGCTTCATGTGGGGTGGCGCTGCAATGATGCATTACAAACATGCTCTCCCTTCATTAAACAATCTGGTCTGCTTTCCTTGAGGCACTTTGACCCTGTCTATCCTTGGCCCACTCAAACTTCTCATGTACATGCTGCCCCTCGGCGACACCATCCGAAAACACGTTCGTTTCCACATGTATGCCAACGACACCCAGCTCTAGTTCACCGCCACCTCTCTCGACCCCTCCATTGCCTCCGATTTATCACACTACTTGTCCGACATCCAGTTTTGGACGAGAAGTTTCCTCCAATTAAATATTGGGAAGACCTAAGCTATTATCTTTGGCCACAAACTCAGTTTCCTAGCCACCGACTCCATCCTTCTCCCTGGCCACTGTCTGAGGCGGAACCTTGGTGTCCTATTTGACCGAGATGAGTTTCCGACCGCATACGCTCTCCATCATAAAGACCGCTGTGGTAAACCACTGTTTGTATTCCACTGTGTACATGCCTGGACATGCCTCGGCTGACTCCTCCCACAAGTCCTAGTATAAAGGTGACTGCTCCCCAGCCCTTTGTATTTCTGGACCGGTCGACCACTCGAGGCAGACCTTCATTCTTTTGTTAATAAAAGCCTTTCGTTACTCTCTTAACTCTCAGTCTTTTATGAGTAATTGATAGCGCATCAATTTTATTAACAAAATTTTTATAATGGAGAAGATCCTCACACCAGCATGCCTGGACTTAGATCATCGGGAGGCGGACTCATCCACCAAGTTTACTCACTGGCTTAAGTGTGTCGAAAAATTCCTGACCGCCTCCGCAGCAATCAAATCGGACGAGGACAAACTGGATGTCCTGACCTCCAAAGTGAACCACCGAGTGTACTCGGTCATCCAAGACGCGACCTCGTACGCGGACGCTATCAAGCTCCTCAAGGACCAGTACACGCGCCCAGTGAACGAAGTGTACGCCAGGCACCTTCTGGGGAGTCGTAAACAACAACCTGGGGAATCGACCGTGGAATACCTTCAGGCACTGTCTGTGCTTGGCCGGGCCTGTGGTTGTAAGGATGTAAAGGCCGCCGTGTACACAGAGGAACTTATCCGGGACGCTTTTGTAGCGGGCCACAGATCCAATTACACCCGACAGCGACTGTTGGAGCAGAGTGACCTCGACCTCAACAAGGCCTCTGAACTCGCACTATCATTGGATGCAGCTTACCGGGGCATGGATGCCTACTCCTCTGCACCGTGGACGCCGCGGGGAATGACAGCCTGGGACACGGTAGGACCGCCTCATAGCGCCGTGCCACCCCAGCCACGGCCCAACTACTGCAGCAGTGTCCCAAGGCCAGACAGCAGTGCCCCAAGGCCAGAAATGCTACTTCTGTGGCCAGGCAAAACACCCCAGAGCGCGCTGCCCGGCGAAAAACACGATCTGCTCGGGCTGCGGGAAGAAGGGACACTACGCTAGCGTCTGCAGGGCCAAAGCCACCCCGAACCCCAGCAGCGCCGCGTGTGGGCCATGCGGGCCGCCATCTTGGGCCTCCCCGGCCATGTGCGAACCACCGGTACAGCAGCCATTTTGGACGCCTCCAGCCACATGGGGATCATGGACGCCGCCATCTTGGACGACAGCCGGAACGCAGCAGGCCCCCAACACCGCCTCATCTGATACCCGCAGCGACACACCGACCCCTACGCTGGCATCCGTTACACTGGACCAAGCGAGACCGCACCAGCTGGCCAGTTCCACAATGGACATTAAGGTAAATGGTCACGATACAATCTGCCTTTTTGACTCTGGGAGCACGGAGAGCTTCATCCACCCCGACACGGTGCGGCGTTGCTCTCTCCCAGTCCTGCCTGCGCACCAGCGGATTTCTGTGGCCTCCGAGTCCCAGTCGGCGGACATCGGCGGCTACTGCGTGGTGACACTCGTAGTAGACGGGACTGTGTACGATCATTTTAAACTTCTGGTCCTGCCCGACCTCTGCGCTGCTGTCCTGCTGGGGTTAGATTTTCAGTGCCACCTTAAAAGTGTTACGATGGCATACGGTGGACCCCTACCCCCACTCACAGTCCGCAGCCAGCAGCTTCCAAATTGCCCGCCGCGCACCAGGTGCAACCTCTCCACACTCAGAGTCACCCCCCCCCCCCCCCCCCACTGTTTGCTAACCTCACCCCCGACTGTAAGCCCATCGCCACAAAGAGCAGGCGATACAGTGCCGGGGACAGGGTTTTCATTAAAACCGAAGTGGAGCGGCTCCTGAAGGAAGGGATTATTGAGGGCAGCACCAGCCCCTGGCGAGCCCAGGTTGTGGTCGTTAAGACCGGCGAGAAGCAGCGCCTGGTCATCGACTACAGCCAGACAATAAATCGCTACACCCTGCTGGACGCCTACCCACTCCCCCGCATAGCTGATATGGTCAACCAGATCGCGCAGTACCGCGTCTTCTCGACCATTGACCTGAAATCAGCGTACCACCAGCTCCCTATCCGCCCTGAGGACCGCCAGTATACTGCCTTTGAGGCAAACGGCCGCCTCTATTACTTCCTTAGGGTTCCCTTTGGCGTCACCAACGGGGTCTCCGTCTTCCAAAGGGAGATGGACTGGATGGTAGATCAAAATGCGTTGCAGGCCACTTTCCCATATCTGGACAATGTGACCATCTGCGGCCGTGACTTGCAGGACCATGACGCAAACCTCGAAAAATTCCTCCGCACCGCCCAACTCCTGAACCTGACATGTAACAAGGAGAAGTGCATATTCCGCACAAACCGCCTCGCCATCCTTGGCTGTGTTGTGGAACACGGAGTCATCGGCCCCGACCCCGACCGGATGTGTCCCCTTATGGAACTCCCACTGCCCCACTGCCTCAAGGCCCTGAAGAGGTGCCTAGGGGTTTTCTCCTATTACGCCCAGTGGGTCCCCTACTATGCGGACAAGGCCCGTCCGCTGATCAAGTCCACCTCTTTTCCCTTGACGGCAGAGGCCCGCTTAGCCTTCCACCGTATCAAGGAAGACATTGCCAAAGCCACCATGCACGCAGTGGACGAATCCATCCCCTTCCAGGTGGAAAGCGACGCGTCCGACTTTGCCCTGGCCGCTACCCTCAATCAGGCGGGGAGACCCGTGGCCTTCTTTTCACGAACCCTCCAAGGCCCGGAGACCAGACACTCCGCTGTTGAGAAGGAGGCCCAGGCGATTGTGGAGGCTGTGCGTCATTGGAGGCACTACCTGGCCGGAAAACGATTTACCCTGCTCACTGACCAACGTTCAGTTGCTTTCATGTTTAACAACAAGCAGAGGGGCAAAATCAAAAATGACAAGATCTTGAGGTGGAGAATCGAACTTTCCACCTACAATTACGAGATCTTGTACCGGCCCGGGAAGCTCAATGAACCCCCGGATGCGCTATCGCGTGGCACCTGCGCCAGCGCGATCGATAGACTGCGGGCCCTCCACAATGACCTCTGCCACCCGGGGGTCACCAGGTTCTTCCACTTCATCAAGGCCCGCAACCTGCCTTACTCTATTGAGGAGGTCAGGACCATGACCAGGAACTGCCAAGTCTGCGCTGAGTGCAAACCGCACTTTTATAGACCAGACAGGGCCCACCTGATAAAAGCCACTCGCCCCTTCGAGCGCCTGAGCGTTGATTTTAAAGGGCCTCTCCCCTCCTCCGACCGCAATGTGTACTTCCTCAATATTATTGATGAGTACTCCCGTTTGCCATCCCCTGCCCGGACATGACCAGTGCCACGGTCATTAAATGTCTGAACGACCTCTTCACCCTGTTCGGTTTCCCCAGCTATATCCATAGCGACCGTCATCGTTTATGAGCGACGAACTCCGTCAGTACCTGCTAACTAGGGGTATTGCCACAAGCAGGACCACCAGTTACAACCCCCGGGGGAACGGACAGGTGGAAAGAGAAAATGCGACAGTTTGGAAGGCCGCCCTGCTAGCCTTAAAGTCTAGGGGCCTTCCAACCTCCCGCTGGCAGGATGTGCTCCCCGATGCGCTCCACTCTATTCGGTCACTGCTCTGCACTGCCACTAACGCCACCCCTCATGAGAAAATGTTTGTCTTCCCAAGGAAGTCCACATCGGGGACATCGCTACCGCCATGGCTGACGTCCCCAGGGCCGGTCCTACTGAGAAGGCACGCGAGGACCCATAAAACGGACCCCCTGGTCGAGAGGGTCGACCTCCTCCACGCCAACCCCCAGTATGCTTACATTGCATACCCGGACGGGCGGGAGGACACAGTCTCCATAAGAGACCTTGCACCCTCGGGGGCCGCAGTAACCCACTACTCACTACCACCCCCCCCCCCACGATCCGATATCCAGCCCCAGCAGACGGCAGGCCTGGGCCCCGCGACCCGCTCGACATCTACGAGGACGACACGCCTGTGCCACAGCCTACGCAGGACTCGACGCCGGAAGCTCCACTACTCCTGCCGTCGCCACGCCGATCACAGCGGCAGACAAGACCTCCGGAGAGACTCCAATACACTAACATTTAATACACTTCACCCCGCCGGACTCAATTTTAAACAAGGGGTGAATGTGGTAAACCACGGTTTGTATTCCACTGTGTACATGCCTGGACATGCCTCGGCTGACTCCTCCCACAAGTCCTAGTATAAAGGTGACTGCTCCCCAGCCCTTTGTATTTCTGGACCGGTCGACCACTCGAGGCAGACCTTCATTCTTTTGTTAATAAAAGCCTTTCGTTACTCTCTTAACTCTCAGTCTTTTATGAGTAATTGATAGCGCATCAACCGCCTACTTCCACCTTTAACATGGCCCATCTCCGTCCCTGCCTCAGCTCATCTTTTGCTGAAACCCTCACCCATGCCTTTGTTAACTTTAGACTCGACTATTCCAGCGCTCTCCTGGCCGGCCTCCCAACTTGCACCCTCCGTAAATCTGAGCTCATCCAAAGCTCTGCTGCCGTATCCTAACTCGCACCAAGTCCCGTTCACTCATCACCCCTGTGCTCGCTGACCTACATTGTTCCTGGTTAAGCAATGCCTCGATTTTAAAATATTGCTGTACAAGTGACTACAAGTGGCTGTGAATCACTTTGGGATGTCCTGAGATTGTGAAAGATGCTATATAAATGCAAGGTCTTTTATAATATTTAACATTGTGTGTAAAGGTAGTCTGAATTCCCTGGTATAATTTAGAATTGTTATGAAAACCTGAGTTACTCAAAAATTCAGTAGTATTCGCTGCACATTGAGGATTACAGGTGAGGCATACTCATCCACGATTGGTATGCTTTACTCACATGTGAAGAGATGATGATTGTTCTTGCGCAGTTTCAAGGCACGCTCAAACAACTTCCTGGCACTCTTTCGGGACTCGGGACAGAGTCTTTGTCGCATGGTCTTAACACCTTGTTTGGAATCAGGGTTTAGGAAAAGTACGATTGGGTACCACTGTGCGTAATTCAAACGGTCCACTGCATTTGGAGTAATGTCCAACACCGCGTGCTTATCCTAACATCACACAAGACAGAAAGGCATTTTGGAATATGAAATCCACTTCAGACTCTCACAATCAAAAGCTGCTCATTCAGAGACACACAGAAAGTAACCTTACTCTGTCGATGACTTGTTTGATTGTATGTAGTCGAATAATACCAGAACTGCGCTGATCAGTGCCAGCATCTCTGGGCTCGCTCCCTGCCATAGAAGAAAGCCATTTAAATGGCAAAACATTAAAAGCCACAGAGCCAAAGTTAAACTTGAGTCTCATTTCTACTTCATTCAACTCCCCTTTACTACTTAGAATATGACTATTTGTTTAATAGAACATTGATACAATTAACTATTATCTCCAAATACAATAACTCAGCAAATTCAGTGTCAGTGAGAAGTGACTGTG
Source organism: Somniosus microcephalus (assembly GCF_052327205.1). NCBI lineage: Eukaryota > Metazoa > Chordata > Chondrichthyes > Squaliformes > Somniosidae > Somniosus > Somniosus microcephalus. The sequence continues at coordinate 40,526,503 of NC_141018.1, forward strand.
GGCTCTGCAAAGGAACTGGTCCTACTTATTGCTGCCAGTGCTGCCAAACCATCCCTGCCTGGGTCACAGCTCCCCGCACACCGGCCTCAGCTGGGAGACAGCTCCCTGCATCAAACCAGCCCTGGCTGGGGTACAGCTCCCCACACACTGGCCCTGGCTGCTCCCCGCACATTGGCCTCAGTTGGGACACAGCACCCCACACACTGCCAACACATGCAAGCTCCAACCTCAGAAACCCTGGCTACACCAATCCATGTCTGTATTAGGATGCAGTCCTAGAGGTGATAAGGTCTGTTGTAGCTAGAGATTCCATTCAATTTGAAATTGAGTAAGTGCAAATTAATGTTTGGATCAATTCACATTTGGAAAGCAGCCATGGGTAGTTTAGTGCAGGTTCCGATAACTATGGGGAAAGGGGTGCTAGGAACCTAAAAAGGTAAACAACTGAAAGTTTAAGTCTGAGCTACGTTTCAGAGAGCCTCTGAAAGAGTTCAATTCACTTCAATATTGCTCTACTGAGCTATAATATACTATGCTGTCGAATTTCACCTAAATGTAACTTAAGGACGATCTACTCTGCATTACGATGAATTACTACAGGCAAGATCCTAATCTTAGTTGCATGTTTTGAATGGGCAACAAGGAGAACCAAGGCAACTTCCCAACACAGACTGCTCCTGGCAGCTGACACATTAGCAGAGAATGTGTCGGTGCAGGCTCGATGGGCCGAAATGGCCTCTATCTGCACTGTGGGGTTTCTGTGATTCTGTGAATTAGTCGTAGATCTCCCGCTCGGTGACTATGGCTCTGCTTAGCTGTGGTGGCCCAAACAATGAAATTCGGTGCCCACGCTCACATGAACTATGGTCACTTTAGTGAAGGATCAGAGGACCACTGCTACCCATAAAACTGTTCCCCAGCACTAATCATTACCGCGAAACATAGGTGAAGAAGGAGAAAGAGAAATCTTACTTGCAATTTCATACAAATCTGGCTCTTCCCGTGCAAGCTTCTCTCGAGCAATATCAGCGAGAGGCCCGAAAATGACCACTGGCCTCAGGAAACCAGCTTCAAAAAGATAACTCAAAATGGTCAAATACAGTACTCTGTAATCGTACATTAAACATCACAGTTAATCTTTTCAACACCATTTCTGACTAGTTTAGACAATTCAAGCCATGGGCTACATCCGGTGCATAAAGGACAAGGTATAAATACAACTGGTCTGTTAGTTCACCCAGTTAGTCTGGGGGAGGAGGAGGACATATGGGATTAATCAGAGATATTTAGAATTTACAGGATAGATGCATATATAACAGAAGGAGCATGAGCAGTTGACCAAAAATGACCTCAAAGGCATGTGTGTATCAGAGGTTTTAATCATGCCAGGATCTATTTTGGCACAAGGCAGTGCATGTCAGAAATTCCAGAATAGGGAGGCCTTTACACGCATTCATTTAAAAAAAAGTTTTTTTGTCAGCAGTTTATGCATGTAGATAAATGCTCGAGTTGGTAATACAGTCATAGCCCAGTCTACTGAAAACAATGGGTAATGCTGTAACAGGAACGCCTGTTATTCTTACTCCAGCTGCAACATCTCAGCCTACTGTCCCTGACTGCATCACAGGCAGCGTCCAGCACCCCGTACACTGACTGCGTCACAGGCGGCGTCCAGCTCCCCGTACACTGACTGCGTCACAGGCGGCGTACAGCTCCCCGTACACTGACTGCGTCACAGGCGGCGTCCAGCTCCCCGTACACTGACTGCGTCACAGGCAGCGTCCAGCACCCCGTACACTGACTGCGTCACAGGCGGCGTCCAGCTCCCCGTACACTGACTGCGTCACAGGCAGCGTCCAGCTCCCCGCCCAGTGTCCCTGGCTGGGTCATAGCTAAAACATAGACCATCTCCTCCTCCTAACTGTGAGCAAGGCCAGGTAGATATACTGTAAAACATATCATATCCCCTCTCAACAAGAGCATAACATTCTAAAGGGTGCCCCAGGTGCCAAATGAAATGTTGACTCCAATCTTTAAATGATGTAAGTGGTAAGGCACTTGCCACACGAAAAGATGTCATTTACAGAAGTCAACTCCTTTGGCCCAAAGCTAATCTTATAAAAATGCCCCATAACAGCCGATACCAACCTCAGCAACCCACACCCCGTGTTACACACCAAGCTGTGCTATTCTATGTAAATAAATCACTAGATCCAATACTAGAGATCATCAGTGTTCATAGGATCCATGTGTAATAGAACCATTTACCTCATGTCTCATGGTGCTGTTAGAAGTGCCACTCACACCACTATACTCAGCACTGGTTTGTAAATCATTGCAAACTTTGAAATGTATTATACTGCACCTACCGTGGGCCAAGGCAACCCCATAACCTGTTAAACACCCATCCTTTCCAAGAGGGAATTCTGACAAACTTGGGATTGTTCTCACATGCTTTCAGAATGCTTCCACTGATCGAGTGATGAAGAGGACGAGGTGGACAGAGAACCTCTTGAAGTGAAGATAAAGTGATCTTTTCTTCCCCAATAAAGACCCATTTTAAAAGATCACAACCCTCTTTCCCTTTACCTTCACGAAGAACGACTCTCTCATAAGCTGGAAACTTGGTGTGAACCGGCTGAGCTGAAAGATCTTCTCTGCTTTTCCGCAGGTTTCTCTTTGAACTACGAAGTCCACGAAACCGCCAAAAGTCTGCACGATCCCCACCGGCGGTTTTTGGGAGTGTGTACTGCACACTGGACAACTGCTCAGCTCTAGTTCACACAACACATGAAAGATATATTACATCAAATTAGACAGTGACCAGATCATGGAAATAAACTGCGATTTGATGCTGCAGTGCACTTTTTTTTTGAACACTTTGGATACTAAGGGAATCAAGGGGTGTGGGGATAGTGCGAGAAGGTGGAGTTGAGGTAGGTCAGCCATGATCTTACTGAATGGCGGAGCAGGCTCAAAGAGCCGAAAGGCCTACGCCTGCTCCTATTTCTTATGTTCTTAATTACAGTTCACAGAATATTTTTTTCTACCCTGTGATGCACTATCAATTGCTACAAAAGACTGGAGATTGAGAAAGTAATAAACAGGCTTTTATTACCAAAGAACAGAGCATGCCTCTTGTGGTTGCCTGGTATCCAAAAGGGCCGGAGGCTTCTGAGCAGCGACCTTTATACCCAGCCATGAGGGTGGAGCCAGGGGCGGAGTCAGCTGAGGCATGCACAGACAAGTACAACAATATGCAAGAGTGAACAACAGTACTAACAGTGAACAACAATACTAACAACAGTGGTTTACCACATTCACCCCTTGTTTAGAATTGAGTCCGGCGGGGTGAAGTGCACTAAAAATTCGTGTACTGAAGTCTATCAGGAGGCCTTGTAAGCCGTCCTGAGCGTCGCAGCAGCGGCGGTGATGGTGCAGCATCCAACGGTGAACCCGGTGTCTCGTTCAGAGGAGGTGTAGCAGGTGGCGGACCCTGGGGCTGCTGCATGCCGTCTACAGGGGTCAGAGCATGGGTAATGGGAGGTAGCGATGGTGGTCTCTCAGAGGCACCCGAAGGTGCGAGGTCTCGTGCGGGGACTGTGTCCTGGGGGTAGGCAGGAGTAGCGGTGGGTGGCGAAGAGGGTGTTTCAGGAGCACCTGCAGGTGCGAGGTCTCGAATGGAGACTGTGTCCTCCCGCCCGTCCGGGTACACCACGTAAGCATACTGCGGGTTGGCGTGGAGGAGGCTCACCCTCTCGACCAGGGGGTCCGCCTTATGGGTCCTCACGTGCTTCCGCAGTAGGACGGGACCTGGAGAAGTCAGCCATGTTGGTAGCGAAATCCCCGACGTGGACTTCCTGGGGAAGGAGAACATTCTCTCGTGAGGAGTGGCATTGGTGGGTGTACAGAGCAGCGACCGAATGGAATGGAGCGCCGCAGGGAGGACCTCCTGCCAGCGGGAGGTCGGAAGGCCCTTAGATTTTAAGTTTAAAAGGACTGCCTTCCAGACTGTCGCATTCTCCCTTTCCACCTGGCCGTTACCCCGGGGGTTGTAGCTGGTGGTCCTGCTTGTAGCAATGCCTCTCGCGAGCAGGTACTGCCGAAGTTCGTCGCTCATAAAAGATGAGCCCCTGTCGCTATGGATATAGCTAGGGAAACCGAACAAGGCGAAGAGGTCATTCAGACATTTAATGACCGTGGTACTGGTCATGTCCGAGCAAGGGATGGCAAACGGGAAACGGGAGTACTCATCAATTATATTGAGGAAGTACACATTGCGGTCAGAGGAGGGGAGGGGCCCTTTAAAATCGATGCTCAGCCGCTCGAAGGGGCGCGTGGCTTTGATCAGGCTCGCTCTGTCTGGCCTATAAAAATGCGGCTTGCACTCGGCACAGATCTGGCAGTTCCTGGTCATGGTCCTGACCTCCTCGATGGAGTAGGGCAGGTTACGGGATTTGATAAAATGGAAGAACCTGGTGACCCCCGGGTGGCAGAGGTCATTGTGGAGGGTCTGTAGCCTATCAACCTGCGCGTTGGCGCACGTACCACGTGATAGGGCATCTGGGGGCTCATTGAGTTTCCCGGGCCGGTACAAGATATCGTAATTGTAGGTGGAGAGTTCGATTCTCCACCTTAAGATCTTGTCATTCTTGATTTTGCCCCGCTGCTTATTATGAAACATAAAAGCCACTGAACGCTGGTCAGTGAGCAGGGTAAATCGTTTTCCGGCCAGGTAATGCCGCCAATGTCGCACGGCTTCCACAATGGCCTGGGCCTCCTTTTCGACAGAGGAGTGTCGAATCTCGGGGCCCTGGAGGGTCCTTGAGAAAAAGGCCACGGGTCTCCCCGCCTGGTTAAGGGTTGCAGCTAGGGCAAAGTCGGATGCGTCGCTCTCCACTTGAAAAGGAAGGGACTCATCCACAGCGTGCATTGTGGCCTTCGCAATGTCTCCTTTTATGAGAGTGAAGGCTGCACAGGCCTCTGCTGTCAGGGGGAAGGAGGCGGACTTGATGAGGGGTCGGGCTTTATCCGCATAGTTGGGCACCCACTGAGCATAGTAAGAGAAAAACCCCAGGCATCTCTTCAGTGCTTTCTGGCAGTGGGGGAGGGGGAGCTCCATAAGGGGGCGCATTCTATCGGGGTCTGGGCCGATGACTCCGTTCTCCACTACGCAGCCAAGAATAGCAAGGCGCGTAGTACGAAACATACATTTGTCTTTGTTGTATGTGAGATTCAGCCGCTGGGCCGTCCGGAGGAATTTCTCTAGATTAACGTCGTGGTCCTGCTGGTCGTGGCCGCAGATGGTGACGTTGTCTAGATATGGGAAAGTGGCCTGGAGCGCGTTCTGGTCAACCATCCGGTCCATCTCCCGTTGGAAGACAGAAACTCCGTTGGTGACGCCGAAGGGAACTCTGAGAAAGTGATAGAGCCGACCGTCAGCTTCAAAAGCTGTGTACTGGCGGTCCTCAGCCCTGATGGGGAGCTGGTGGTATGCCGACTTCAGATCAATCGTCGAGAACACCCGGTATTGTGCTATCTGATTGACCATGTCAGATATGCGGGGGAGTGGGTATGCATCTAGTTGGGTGTAGCGATTGATCGTCTGGCTGTAGTCAATAACTAGGCGCTGTTTTTCGCCAGTCTTCACTACCACCACTTGTGCTCGCCATGGGCTGGTGCTACTTTCAATAATCCCTTCCTTCAGGAGTCTCGCTACCTCGGATTTAATGAAGCTCCTATCCCCAACACTGTAACGCCTGCTTTTGGTAGCGATGGGCTTACAGTCGCGGGTGAGGTTAGCGAACAAGGAGGGGGGGGGGACTTTAAGGGTGGAGAGGCTGCAAATGGTGCACGGCGGGCGATTTAAAAGCTGCTGGCTGCAGACTGTGAGTGGGGGGAGGGGTCCGTCATACGCTAATGTGACACTCTTAAGGTGGCACTGAAAATCCAACCCCAGTAGAACGGCAGCGCAGAGATGGGGCAGGACCAGAAGTTTAAAATTTTTGTATTCTGTGCCCCTTACTGAAAGGGTCACTACACAGTAGCCACCGACGTCCGCTGACTGGGCTTTGGAAGCCAAAGAGATCCGATGGCGCGTCGGCAGGACCGGGAGAGAGTAACTGCGCACCGTGTCGGGGTGGATAAAGCTCTCCGTGCTCCCGCTGTCAAAAAGGCAGGTAGTGGCGCGGCCGTTTACCGTAATATCCATCATGGACCTGGACAGTTGATGAGGGAGAGATTGGTCCAGCGTCACGGAGGCCAGCGTATGGTCGAGCGAGTCGATGTGGTCGTCCGATGAGGCGGTGGTTGAGTCCGGGTCCCCCGTGGTTGAAGTCGGAGGCGTCCAAGATGGCGGACAAAATGGCGGCGCCCACGGTCCCGATCCCCACGCGGCTGGGGGAGCCCAAGATGGCGGACAAGATGGCTGCGCCCACGGTTCGCACGCAGCGCTGCTGGCGTTAGCGGTCTTCCCTTTGCAGGCGCTAACGTAGTGACCTTTCTTCCCGCAGCCGGAGCAGGTAGCATTCTTCGCGGGGCAGCGTGCTCTAGGGTGTTTAGCTTGGCCACAAAAATAGCATTTTTGTGCCTTGGACATCGCTGCAGCAGTCGGAGGTGGCGGTCCCATGGCCCAAGATTGCGGCGTCCACGGCGCGGGGCGATGAGTGGAGAAAGCGTCCATATTTCTGTGGGCCGCGTCGAGCGAGAGCGCGAGGGACACTGCCTTTGTCAGGTCTATTTCACCCTTCTCCAGCAGCCTCTGCCGGGAGTAGTCGGACCTTAGACCCGCAACGAAAGCGTCTCGTATCAGTCCCTCCGCATGTGCCGCGGCCGATACTTCCTTGCAGTCGCAGCCGCGTCCGAGTACCCGCAGTGCCCGTAGGAAGGCTTCCACCGATTCCCCGGGCTGCTGTCTGCGAGATCTTAAAAGGTGCCTGGCATAGACCGTGTTAACCGGGCGTGCATACTGCCCTTTCAGTAGGTCGATAGCCGCCGCGTAGGTCGTCGCATCTTGGATTAAAGTATAGACTTGGTGGCTCACCTTCGAGGCCAGGATTTTCAGTTTATTTTCATCAAGAGTCACGGTCGAGGCTTCCAGATACGCCTCAAAGCAACGCAGCCATTGTGCGAATTTAGTCGACGAACCTGCTTCTTGGGGGTCTAAGTCCAGGCATGTTGGTCTGAGGGCTCGCAGCAGCGCCTGCTGCTCAGCGTTTTGCGCCATCGGTTGATCAGCATCCTCAGCCAACATTTAACTTTGGTAATAAAATTGATGCACTATCAATTGCTACAAAAGACTGGAGATTGAGAAAGTAATAAACAGGCTTTTATTACCAAAGAACAGAGCATGCCTCTTGTGGTTGCCTGGTATCCAAAAGGGCCGGAGGCTTCTGAGCAGCGACCTTTATACCCAGCCATGAGGGTGGAGCCAGGGGCGGAGTCAGCTGAGGCATGCACAGACAAGTACAACAATATGCAAGAGTGAACAACAGTACTAACAGTGAACAACAATACTAACAACAGTGGTTTACCACACCCTGCAATTGAGATTTTTAAAAATAAATCTTCCAATGTTCAATACGCTGGGAAATAGGTACATAACGTACACTGCTGGAACATGACTCGAGCGCTTTGGTTTCATTTCAGTATAGTTATGTTACAGGCCGGGAGGGTGTGGCTCCTATTCAAATGTTTCATTGAAAATGCCGTAGCTTTCAGCACCAATTTCCTAAGTTCTACAGTAGACACAAGATCATATAAATGAAAGTAAAAGTGCTATTGGGTGAAAGTTCTGGTCACGCACCTGTTTCTGTTTGGAATGATGCCCCTTTCCACCTCCTTGTGGTTTTTGCCGATTCGAATGGCGAGCCAGGAGCCCAGCTTCCCATTATAGAGTGTATCCACCACCCGGAACACCTCACCTCGGTTAAAACTCAAGCCATAGGGAGATTCCTTTTCATAGTCAAAGTGAGTCCGGATGTAGAAGGAATCTCCCACATCAGATTCCACAATACGCCGATAAACTATAACAAGCAAAGATTTTACCATGAACTTAAAGGACAAGACTGCATATACTACTTAGACAAAGACAATGATAATAGCAACAGGAATAGGCCATTCAACCCCTCAAGCCTGTTAACTAGTATTTTTTTACCAAAATTAAAGCTTCTATGCATGAAATGTCTGGTTACACTTTCTATGGTTCATGAACAGTTTTAAGATTTCCACTTCACGCCTTCCACTTATACCAAACTAGCAACCGGAGTGAAGCAGCTCACCATCTTTTTTCTGCTGTGCCAGGATAGTGACCTCTTCTCCTTTTGGAAGGTCGAGCAGGAACAGGACTGCCTCCTCACGGATGATATTCGCAAAATCCACGTTATTTACCTGTGGTGGGAGACAGACAGTTGGATGACAATACATGCTGGGCTTTGTTCGTTTCCCTTCGCTATGCATCAGGGATGGCGGCTGCCCATTTTAAATCATTTGTAATACATCACATAAAAAAAGCATAGCATGAGCAGCCCCAGTCTGGAGATCTCAATGTCCTGAAATGGAATTTGAAAGGTTCACTAAGAATATTACATTTTCAAAGGAGTCATAATAAATACCAATTTAAATTTCATTTCCTATTCTGAGTAACAGCTCCTTGAAAGGTTTGCAGTTTTGATAAAAAATGCAAGATTTAAACTATTGTGTTTAGGGATTTATTGATTTCATGGTCAGTGAACCCAGCATTGCTTTGCACTTCTCTGATGGGCACTATGTTGCTGGTTTTTTGATGCGCGTTCAGCCACAAAATATTTCAACTTGCCAAGAGTCACTGTTGATGGCACATTCATGTAAAAAAAAAAACACTTCCCGTCAGGACTTCTTGAAACAGTCAACCAGTAGAACTCATTGGAAATACTTTGCCTTACCCTGAGGATCTGATCTCCTTCCTCTAGACCTTCTTTGGCTGCAGGACTATCTTCCAATACTCCAGCAACAAATATTCCCACATCATTCCCACCTGCAAGCCGGAGACCAACACTTTCTCCCTTCTTAAATTTTACGAGCTTCATACTTGGCCTGAAATAGAATATTGCGCGATATGAAACCATAGCAGAGAACAGTTAACCCTCCAACCGCAAAACAGGCTCACAACTTGTTTCAGGGCAAATGGAATGACCTGTCCGCCAGTCAGGATATTCATTCCTTTCTAGTGTCTCTAGCCCGAGGACAATTAAGCAGTTTCCAGAAATAAATCAATTAACAATTGTTCAGTTCGGCTTCTCACATAACCAAGTTATGTTTTGCCATTAAACCCAAATCTGACTGATGCCCAAGCGGTGGAGAGGTCGACATTCAGACACCTTCATTCTGTTCCCTGATCAGCGTCCAAGAGATCCCTGACCAGTGAATTCTAGCCAATGCCAAACACAACCTCCCTCCAAATACACTTCCACACAAGTTTTGTTCAACTAAACTTGCCGCACAATTTTTTTCTGTCCTCCTGATTGGGGTAGAGACTGAAAATATCAGTGTTTGAATGCAACAAGTTAAAAGCTTCCACAAATCCCTCCAAGAATCCTTTCCACATTCTCATCCCACTTTCAGCAACTTGTAAATTCTATTATAGAATCTACTGGACAGAAACAGGCCATTCGGCCCAACTGGTTTATGCTGGTGTTCTACACTCCACATGAGCCTCTTGCCACCCTGCCCTCATATCCCTCCATTTCCTTCTCCCTCATCTATGCACCAAGTGTACCCTTCAATTTGCCAATACTCTCTGCTTCAACCACTCCATGTGGCAGCAAGTTACACATTGTCACCCTCGATTTGTATTACTCTGACATCAGCACTCATCTAGATTAAGCACACGCTCTGTGCAAGTGCTCCAGGTTTTCATCCCCGATCCCTGCCCAGTTAACAAAGCTACACTGTTGACTAACTTCTGATTTTTGGCAATGGATTAAATCCCATAGGTTCAGGGTGGCCTCCTGATAGGATACCAAGGTTACACACAAAGGGAATGTACTGGGGGGTCCTGAAGCCCTGCAAATTACGATTAGGATTCAAATCTGCTATCAACAACCAAGAGGAGGAAATTTCAGCTACTGGATTCAAACACAAGAAATTGTACATTGCAGACTGTGACACAGGAAATACAATCACATCAATCCTTCTCAAGCTCTGCACAGATTAGTACAGCGTTGCTGAATTACCTCAACATCCCATCATCGTGCGACGAGTTTGGAATGGGCGCGTCAGATGGACTAACAGGCAAATCCACATCAGGCTGGCCAGGCTGAGCATACACTGGCTTGGGCTCTACAGAAACAGTTCATATTAGGCACCGTTTTGGAAAGCAATTTCTTCAATATAAATACAAGGGCAGCCTTAAGTCTCGACTGTGTTCTAATTGGTTTGATCAATCATATTCCTATTTCAAGGTGACGAAATAGAAAGGAGGTTTCGAAGAGACTTGAAATTCTGAATTAATATATGGGATGAGTGGGGTGTACCTCCCAGCCAGTGAAGTCTCTGAATGTATCTACTGCAGCAGAAATGTGGCTTCTTTAACAGAAAGGATATGGGGCTTATGTTGGCACTACTGGGGAATGAGGCAATGGCAGAGAAATTAAATAAATACTTTGTTTCTGTCTTCACGGAGGAAGACACAAAAAAACCTCCCAGAAATACGAGAAAACCAAGGGTGTGGCGAGAATGAGGAACTTAAAGAAATTATTAGTAAAAAAAAAACAGTACTAGCAAAATTAATGGGACTAAAAGTCAATAAATCCCAAGGACCGGATGACCTACATCCTAGGGTTTTGAAAGAGGTGGTCATTGGGGATAGTGGATGCATTGGTTGTCATCTTCCAAAATTCTATAGATTCTGGAACGGTCCCTGCAGATTGGAGGATAGCAAATGTAACCCCGCTATTAAAGAAAGGAGGGAGAGAGAAAATGGGGAACTACAGACCTGTTAGCCTCACATCAGTAGTTGGGAAAATGCTGGAATCTATTATAAAGGATGCAATAACTGGGCACTTAGAAACTAATAGTAAGATTGGGCAGTCAGCATAGATTTATGAAAGGGAAATCCTGTTTGACAAACCTATTGGAGTTCTTTGAGGATGTAACTAATGGAGTAGACAAAGGGGAACCGGTAGATGTCTGGATTTTCAGAAGCCCTTTGATAAGGTCCCACACAAGAGGTTGGTGAACAAAATTAGGGCACATGGAATTGAGGTAATATACTAGCATGGATTGAAAATTGGTTAACAGACAGAAAACAAAGAGTAGGGATAAATGGGTCTTTTTCAGGATGGCAGGCTGTGACGAGTGGGGTACCGTAAGGATCGGTGCTTGGGCCCCAGCTATTCACAATCTATATCAATGATTTGGATGAGGGGACTAAATGTAACATTTCTAAATTTGCTGATGATACAAAGCTAGGTGGCAGTGTCGGTTGCGAAGAGGATGTGAAGAGGTTTCAAGGGGATCTCGACAGGCTCAGTGAGTGGGCGAGAACATGGCAGATGGAATATAATGTGGATAAATGTGAAGTTATCCACTTTGGTAGAAAAAACAGAAAGGCAGAGTATTTCCTAAATGGTGAAAGATTGGGGAATGCAGATGCTCAAAGGGACCTGGCTGTCCTTGTACATGAGTTACTGAAAGTGAATGTGCAGGTACAGCAAGCCATTAGGAAGGCAAATGGTATGCTGGCCTTTATTACAAGAGGATTTGAGTACAGGAGTAAAGAAGTCTTACTCCAATTATATAGGGCCTTGGTGAGACCACACCTGGAGTAGTGTGTACAATTTTGGTCTCCTTACCTATGGAAGGATATACTTGCCATAGAGGGAGTGCAACGAAGGTTCACCAGACTGATTCCTGGGATGGCCGGACTGTTGTATGAGAAGAGATTGAGTAAACTAGACTTGAATTCTCTTGAATTCAAAAGAATGAGAGGGGATTTCATTGAAGCATACAGAATTATTACAGGGCTTGATAGGGTGGATGCTGGGAGAATGTTTCCCTTGGCTGGGAAAGTCTAGAACCAGGGGCCACGGCCTCAGGGTAAAGGGTAGGCCATTCAGGACTGAGATGAGAAGAAATTTCTTCACACAGAGGGTGGTGAATCTTTGGAATTCTCTACCCCAGAGGGCTGTGGAGGCTCAGTCATTGGGTATATTCAAAACAGAAGTCGATAAAATTTCTGACTAGTAAAAGCATCAAGGGATATGGCAATAGAACCGGTGAATGGAGTTGAGGCAGATGATCAGCCATGATCTAATTGAATGGCGGAGCAGGCTCAAAGGGCCAAATGGCCGACTCCTGCTCCTATTTCTTATGTTCTTATGTTATACTCTGCTGCATGACAGTACATAAGAACATAAGAGCGAGCAGGAGTAGGCCATTCGGCCCCTCGAGCCTGCTCCGCCATTCAATAAGATCATGGCTGATCATCGACCTCAACTCCACTCTTCCGCCCGATCTTCATATCCCTCGATTCCCCTCGAGTCCAAAAATCTCTCTTACTCAATCTTGAATATACTCAAAGACTCAGCATGCACAGCCCTCCAGGGCAGAAAATTCCAAAGATTCACAACCCTCTGACTGAAGAAATTCCTTCTCATCTCAGTCTTAAATGGCCTACCCCTTATCCTGAGACTATGCCCCCTAGTTCTAGACACTCCAGCCAGGGGAAACCACCACTTCTCAGCATCTACCCTGTCAATCCCCTTCAGAATCTTGTATGTTTATGTGAGATCACCTCTCATTCTTCTAAACTCCAGAGAGTATCGGCCCATTCTACACAATCTCTCATCATAGGACAGCCCGCTCATCCCAGGAATCAATCCAGTGAACCTTCGTTGCACCGCCTCCAAGGCAAGTATATCCTTCCTTAGATAAGGAGACCAAAATTGTTCACAGTACTCCAGATGTGGTCTCACCAAGGCCCTGTACAACTGTAGCAAGACTTCCTTACTCTTATACACCAATCCCCTTGCATTAGAGGCCAACATGACATTTGCCTTTCTTATTGCTTGCTGTACCTGCATGCTAGCTTTGTGTTTCTTGCACGAGGACACCCAAATCTCTCTGAACAGCAACATTTGAAAGTTTCTCACCATTAAAAAAATATCCTGTTTTTCTATTCTTCCAACCAAAGTGAATAACCTCACATTTCCCTACATTATACTCCATCTGCCACCTTACTGCCCACTCACTTAGTCTATCTATATCCCTTTGCAGACTCTGTGTTCTCCTCACAGCTTACTGTCCCACCTAGCTTTGTATCAGCAGCAAACTTGGATACATTACACTCGGTCCCTTCATCATATAGATTATAAATCGCTGAGGCCCCAACACCGATCCTTGCGGCACCCCACTAGTTACAGCCTGCCAACCTGAAAAACATCCGTTTATCCATACTCTCTGTTTTCTGTCCGTTAACCAATCCTCTATCCATACTACTATATTACTCCCCAACCCCGTGACGGTTAGATCAATTACACCTGCAAAACTCGCCAACTGCCCCCGCCCCCCCCCTCCCAACAATGCCCCTGAAAATAACATCACTTCCTTCCAAAACAATAATTATCTTTGTGAACAGACCTGGCAGCGGAGGAGCTTGTTTGTCTGTTCTCTCATCAACAATTGCAGCCACAGGCTCTTCAACAGCTTTAACTACAAACGCCTCTTCAGTGTTCTTCACTGGTGTTGACACAGCTCCTGCCTTGGGTCCTCTGATCACATCATCTTCACGGGATCTTTGACTAACAAAAATAAACAAAGAAATTCCCACCATGGTCTTAACAAGTTCACTTCTGCTCTATTTCAACAGCAAAATCCATGCATTGCATGAGTGCTCAGCAACGTTATGTGCTTTGAATAAGTTACTACAGAGCACAGCAACAGTGTGCACCCTGCAAAATAATACAAACTGAATATTCCCAGTGCACAAACAGTAGAACTGTGCTACCAGTGAAAGCACAACAGTCAAATTAGTTACAGATTAAAATACTCCATCAAACTGTGAATGCTTGTTACACAAATGCTGTCACTTTATTGCCTCTTCCCCTCTCAGTTTTTAAAATTGTAGTAAATCTAACCCCCAAGAAAAACTTGCATTTATATAGCACCTTTCACAACTTCAGGAGGTCCCAAAGCGCTTTACAGCCAGAGGTACTTTTGAAGTGTAGTATCTGCTGTAATGTAGGAAACGCAGCAGCCAACTCTGAAGTGAGAGTGCAACCACCGAGCCAAGGCTGAAAACCAAACACTGCACTTTTACATTAAGTAGTAAAACTAACCCCTGTAATGCACTGCCTTTACATTAAGCAGTAAATCTAAACCAAGGTCTGAACTGTTCTTGACCTGTTTTGTTTCAAGATTTCTTTAAAAAAAAAACTTAACATTTAAACATCTTGAACAAAATTAGTGACGTGTAAACTGTACCAAACAGAAACTAGCTCCAGCTATGGAGCAGGTTAACTGAAGGCGACAGGTAAGGTTTAAATTTTCCTATTTAGCAAATTAGCCAACTTTATCCCAGTTTCCAGATCAGCTTCTTTGAATAGGAAGCAATGGCAAATGAAGACACTGCTAGAGTCATTGAGTTATACAGCACAGAAAGGCCCTTCGGTCCATCGTGTCCACACCCGCCATCAAGCCCTGTCTATTCTAATCCCATTTTCCAGCACTTGGTCCGTAGCCTTGTATGCTATAGCATTTCAAGTGCTCATCTAAATGCTTCTTGAATGTTGAGGGTTCCTGCCTCTACCACCCTTTCAGGCAGTGAGTTCCAGATTACAACCACCCTCTGGGTGAAAAAGTTTTTCCTCAAATCCCCTTTAAACCTCCTGCCCCTTACCTTGAAACTATGCCACCTGGTTATTGACCCCTCTACTAAGGGGAAAAGTTCCCTTCTATCTACCCTATCTATGCCCCTCATAATTTTGTACACCTCAATCAGGTCCCCCCTCAGCCTTCTCTGCTCTAAGGAAAACAACCCCAGCCTGTCCAGTCTCTCTTCATAGCTGAAGCGCTCCAGCCCTGGTAACATCCTGGTGAATCTCCTCTGCACCCTCTCCAATGCAATCACATCCTTCCTATAGTGTGGCAACCAGAACTGCACACAGTATTCCAGCTGTGGCCTAACTAGCGTTTTGTACAGCTCCATCATAACTTCCCTGCTCTTAGATTCTATGCCTCGGCTAATGAAGGCAAGTATCCCATATGCCTTTTTAACCACCTTATCTACCTGTCCTGCTGCCTTCAGGGGTCTATGTACATGCACACCAAGGTCCCTCTGATCCTCTGTCCTTCCTAGGGTTCTACCATTCATTGTGTATTCCCTTGCCTTGTTAATCCTCCCAAAATGCATCACCTCACACTTTTCAGGGTTAAATTCCATTTGCCACTGTTCTGCCCATCTAACCATCCCGTCTTGTAGCCTGAGGCTTCCCTCCTCGCTATTTACCACTCCACCAATTTGAGTCATCTGCGAACTTACTGATCATACCTCCTACATTCATATCTAAATCATTAATGTACACTACAAACAGCAAAGGACCCAGCACTGATCCCTGCGGTACACCACTGGACACAGGCTTCCAGTCACAAAAACAACCTTCGACCATCACCCTCTGCCTCCTGCCACTAAGCCAATTTTGGATCCAATGTGCCAAATTGCCCTGGATCCCATGGGCTCTTACCTTCTTGACCAGTCTCCCACGTGGGACTTTGTCAAAAGCCTTACTGAAATCCATGTAGACTACATCAACTGCACTACCCTCATCCACACACCTAGTCACCCCCTTGAAAAATTCAATCAAATTGGTTAGACATGATCTCCCCCTGACAAAGCTATGCTGCCTATCCCTGGTTAATCCTTGCCTCTCCAAGTGGAGACTAATTCTGTCCCTCAGAATTTTTTCCAATAATTTCCCTACCACTGATGTTAGGCTCACTAGCCTGTAATTCCCTGGTTTATCCCTACTACCCTTCTTGAATAATGGTACTACGTTAGCTGTCCTCCAGTTCTCTGGCACCTCCCGTGGCCAGAGAGGTTCTGAAAGTTTGTGTCAGAGCCCCTGCAATCTACTACCTTGCCTCACACAGCAACCTGGGATACATCTCGTCTGGGCCTGGAGATTTATCCACTTTTAAGCCTGCTAAAACCGCAAGTACCTCCTCCCTCTCAAGACTAATTTATTCAAGTATATCACAATCCCCCTGCCTGATTTCTATGCCTACATCATCCTTCTCCATAGTGAACACAGATGCAAAATATTCATTTAAAACCTCAGCCACATCTTCCGGCTCTACACACAGATTGCCACTTTGGTCCCTGATGGGCCCTACTCTTTCCCTGGTTATCCTCTTGCCCTTAATATGCTTATAAAACACCTTGGGATTTTCCTTTATTTTGCCCGCCAGTGTTTTTTCATGCCCCCGCTTCGCTCTCCTAATTTCTTTTTTTAAGTACCCCCCTGCACTTTCTATATTCTTCTAGGGCTTCCACTGTTTTCAGTCTTTCGTATCTGCCAAAAGCCTCCCTTTTTTTCCCTAATCCATTCTTGTATATCCCTTGACATCCAGGGTTCCCTGGGCTTGTTGGTCCCACCCTTGACCTTTACGGGAACATGTTGGCGTTGTACTCTCTATTTCCTTTCTGAAAGACTCCCACTGCTCTGATGTGGATTTCCCTACAAGTAGCTGATCCCATTCCACTTCGGCCAGATCCTGCCTTATCATATTAAAATCAGCCTTCCCCCAATTTAGAACCTTTATTTCCGGTCCATCTTTGTCCTTTTCCATGACCACCTTAAATCTCACCGAATTATGGTCACCATCACCAAAATGCTCTCCTACTGACACTTCTATCACTTGCCTGGCTACATTCCCTAGAATTAGGTCCAGTACCGCCCTCTCTCTTGTGGGGCTTTCTACATGCTGGCTCAAAAAGCTCTTTTGGATGCACTTTAAGAATTCCGCACCCTCTAAGCCTTTCACACTGACTATCCCAGTTAATATTGGGGAAGTTGAAATCCCCTACTATTATTACCCTATTATTTCTACACTTCTCTGAGATTTGCCTACATATCTGTTCCTCTATCTCCCCCTGACTGTTTGGGGGCCTGTAGTTCTTCTTAGGCAGTCCCTCGGAACCGAGGATGACTTGCTTCCACATTAAAAATGAGCTCGCATGTGACTGGTTAGTCCAATGCGGGACCTACAGTCTCTGTCACAGGTGGGGCAGACGGTGGTTGAAGGGGCGGGTGGGTGGGGTGCTTGGGTTGATGTGCGCTCCTTGCGCTGCCTGCGCTTGGCTTCCTCTTGCTCCCGGCGAAGAGACTTGAGGTGTTCGGCACCTTCCCGGATACTTCTCCTCCACTTTGTGCGGTCTTGGGCCAGGGATTCCCAGGTGTCGGTGGGGATGTTACACTTTTTCCAAGGAGGCTTTGAAGGTGTCTTTGAAGCATTTCCTCTGCCCACCTGGGGCTCTCTTGCCGTGCTGGAGCTCCGAGTAGGGCGCTTGTTTTGGGAGTCTCGTATCGGGCATGCGGACAATGTGACCCGTCCATCGGAGCTGATTGAGCGTGGTCAGAGCTTCGATGCTGGGGATGTTGGCCTGAGCAAGAACACTGACGTTGGTGCGCCTATCCTGCCAATGGATTTGCAGGATCTTGCGGAGGCAGCGTTGGTGGTACACTCCCAGCAAAGTACTTGCCCCCTTTTTGTTTTTAAGTTCTACCCATATGGCCTCATTAGAGGAACCTGCTACGATATCATCCCTCCTTACAGCAGTAATTGACTCCTTGATTAATATTGCGACACCCCCTCCTCTTATACACCCCCCTCTGTCTCGCCTGAAGATTCTATGCCCCGGAATATTGAGCTGCCAGTCCTGCCCATCCCTCAACCATGTCTCTGTGATTGCAACAATATCATACTCCCATGTGTTCATCAACAACTTCAGTTCATCTGCCTTACTCGCAAGACTTCTTGCATTCAAATAAATGCCATCCAGCCTTGCCATACTCCCTTGTGCCGTTACATATTTGCTCTGCCTTCCAGGCGGACATGTTTTTTCCTCTATATTTGGCTCTGCATCACCCCCTACTATAGCTCCACTCTGTATCCCACCCCCTGCCAAGTTAGTTTAAACCCCCCCCCCCCTCAACAGTACTAGCAAACCTCCCCGCAAGGATGTTGGTCCCGTTCCAGTTCAGGTGCAACCCATCTGACTTGTACAGGTCCCACCTTCCCCAGAAGCAGACCCAGTGATCCAGGAAACTAAAGCCCTCCCTCCTGCACCAGCTTTTTAGCCACACATTCATCTGCTCTATCCTCCTACTCCTATACTCACTAGCATGTGGCACCGGGAGTAATCCAGAGATTACAACCTTTGAGGTCCTGCTTTTTAATCTGCTACCGAGCTCCCTAAATTCACCTCCCCCTTCAGAATGCCCTGCAGCCGTTCAGTGACATCCTTGACCCTGGCACCAGGGAAGCAACATACCATCCTGGAGTCACGTCTGTGGCCACAGAAACACCTATCTGTTCCCCTTACGATAGAATCCCGATCACTATTGCTCTCCCACTCTTTTTCCTCCCCTCCTGTGCAGCTGAGCCACTCATAGTGCCACGGACTTGTCTCTTGCTCCATTCACTGAGAAACCATCTCCCCCAGCAGTATCCAAAACGGAAAATCTGTTGGAAAGGGAGATGGACCAGGGGACTCCTGCACTACCTTCCTAGTTCTTTTACTCTGTCTGGCGGTCACCCATTTCCTGTCTGCCTGTGCACTCTTTACCTGTGGTGTGACCACCTCGTTAAACGTGCTATCCACGAAAATCTCAGCTTCGCGGATGCTCCACAGTGACTCCAGCCACAGCTCCACATCCGAAACGCGGATTTCGAGTAGCTGCAGCTGGACACACTTCCTGCACGTGTTCGCCCTGGACACCGAAAGTGTCCCTGACTTCCCACATAGCATAGGATGAGCACTCCACGCTGCCGAGCTGCCCTGCCATGTCCTACCCTTAGTTTACGCCCTTTAAATTGAAGAATATTAAATACACTAGGGACCTTACTTTCCTTTAAACACTACTTACTCTAAACTAGAGACCTTACTTTTACTTCAACGACTGGACTGTAGAAATACTCACCAGGTCCTACTTACCCATCAGCTCCTTCCCTGGTTGTGGCGTCACTTTAGCGGTTTCGCAGTTGTTGTTGTTTGACTGCTCCAGCTCTCGGACTCTTTCCCAACTCGCAGCACTCCGGTGTCGGGCCCCCTCTGCAGCGCTCTTTTTTGGCCAATCCGCCATCCCAGGTCCTGCTGCCGCTCCCACACAGGTCCGCCTCCTCCGGTTTCCCAAACTGAGATTTAGCTCAATATACAGCTTGTGCCAGAAAGTAAGTGGGGAGATTTGCCAAAGACATTTGGTGCTTTTCCATTAGTGGTTTCTGAAAAGGGACTCTGCAGTGTTGTAAAGACAACAAGGACTGTAACTACAAATGAACACTGCAGTTCAGCAATGCATCAGAAACAGCTTCTGCCACCACTGTAATGAGACAGGTTTTATTTTAACCAGTAGCCCTACAGAGGTCAGTGATATCTGTGGCCAGAAGGTGGAGCTATTCACTATAGAAAAGCTGAACCTCGTGACGTTTGCTGGATACTCCCACTTAAACTTTTGTAAAAAAATAAGTTAAAAAAATCTCAATTTTTAAAACACATTAAGATTCTACATCCACTTTTTTCTTAAAGCAAGTCTTAGCTTCCTCAATGGCAGGAGCATTACAATCGGTCCATGCCCATGGCCTAAAAAAAATCAACCAGAATTCCTGCTACTGATCACTGTCCAGCAACTGGAGTGGAGCATTTGGTGCACGGTCATTGAGAGCAGCGTGAGGCTCGGCTGGGAGATATCCTACTGATCCTATGCATCAAAACTGGGCATTTAGTGATGTGGCGGAGTAGCCATGGGAGCATATCCCACATGAATCAATACCTTCAAGAGACAGAGTTGGGGAGAGGGAGAAAAAAATATTTAAACAGCTTACAACCGAAAAAAAGTGCTTTAGAAATCTGTACAGCCAGATAACCAACAGGAAGCCTACACTCTTACTTAGGAGGCATAGCCCAAACAGAAACTGGCTACATATCAACTGTAAACAGTCAAAGTCAGAAAGATACTCCTCGATTAGCTGTGAAACGGAGTTAGAAACGGGCATGAGCAAACCCTGCGTTAGGAACTGGCGGCACCAGCAGACTCACCCTACAGCTAGACCTGGGTAACGGCTCAATCCCCAGCACACCCACTGCCCCACTCACAGCCCCTACACATCGACCTGGGAAATGGCTCATTCCCCAGCCCACTGCTGCTTTGAATAGTTTTGATACTAGGATTCACCAGATTCAATCATGGAGCTACACTCAATTACATCAATTTGGCCTAGAAATTGGGTATAGCCCCGCTTGAGGCGTTAGAACTGGCGCTGCGCAAAGTTTATAGCCAGACGAAACTTATCGCTGCCTGGCGAGATATTGGGTTGCATCGCCCCCAAAGGGGATTGAGGCGCGAACTCAGACGTTGCACGGGGCTCCCAAGGCGCAAAAGTTCAGGCGCTACCCAGTATCGGCGCGGACGGGCGCAGCGCAGGTGATCTCAATTACCGGAAACCACGAGACTTCCAGGCGCCGGCCCGCTCTTAAAGGGGTGGGTCAGTCAGCCTGAGCTGCCACACTCAACGCCCTGTAGGCCTCAGAATCGGCGCTCGCCCTTCTCTGGCGCAAGAAACTTGGTCAGGATGGAGACGGTGAGACAGAGAGCAGAGCGCTTCAGCACTGAGGCTCTGGACCAGTTGGTGTCTGCAGTTGAGCGCCGTCGAGATGTTCTGTATCCTGACAATGGCAAGAGGCCGAATCAAAAGGCTTACCGGCGATCTTGGAGGGAGGTTTCTCAGAGGGTCAACTCCAACAGCATGGCGACCAGGACCCCTGTTCAGTGCAGGAAGAAATTCAACGACCTCACTCGGGTCGTTAGGGTGAGTGCTGGTTATGCAAACTTCTGATTCCCTCCATCTGCACCTGACTTCGAGCACCCTGTTGCCATGATGCCCCAATGGCCATCTGTCAGCAAGCACCCATGGCCCTTTCTGGGCACACACATGGACATTTCACTCAAGGCCACATGTAAGGGCTCTTGCACCATGGGGGGCATGCGATGATCTCTCAAGGCCACATGTAAGGGCTCTTGCACCATGGGGGGCATGCGATGATCTCTCAAGGCCTCATGTAAGGGCTCTTGCACCATGGGGGGCATGCGATGATCTCTCAAGGCATCATGTTACAGAACTTCCCCTTCTTTCCCCTGCAGTCCAAGCTGGCGGCGAGGCGAAAGGAGCAGACTCGAACCGGTGGCGGGCCTCCACAAGTCGTCACTCTGACGGATCTCGAGGAGAGAGTGCACCAGATTCTTGGAGGACGTCTGTCTGGTCCTGTTACCACTACAGCTGCCGACCCCATTTCCGACAGCGAGGGTAAGGCTCTCTCCTTTTTCAGCTGTTTCCTTCCACTTGGTCCCCCCGCCAGCATGCATCCTCAGTGTGCAGCCTTGTCAGAGCCTTGCCGCAATCTGGCATGCCTTTCCGCCAACCTGTCCTTTTGCTAAAGCCACTCTTCCACCTCCCTGCTTTCAGATGATGCATCACCAACTCGGGCTCAACACCCTGAAGCTGCCAGTGCCTCCGGAGGCGAGGATCAGGAGGAAGCCGGACCATCCGTTCCAATCTCAGGGGAGCATACACATCTACAGACTGGGGATAGTAGTTCCCTGGAGGGGAGGGGGGGGGGGCTCTGAGGATCAGCCATCTATTTTAATGCAAGGAGTCTTGCAAATAAGGTGGATGAACTGAAGGTGTTGATAAACACATGGGAGTATGATATTGTTGCTATCACGGAGACATGGTTGAGGGAGGGGCAAGACTGGCAGCTCAATATTCCGGGGTACAGAATCTTCAGGCGAGACAGAGGGGGGGGGGGGGGGGTATAAGAGGAGGGGGTGCAGCAATATTAATTAAGGAGTCAATTACTGCAGTAAGGAGGGATGACATATTAGCAGGTTCCTCTAATGAGGCCATATGGGTGGAGCTTAAAAACAAAAAGGAGGCAAGCACTTTGCTGGGAGTGTACTATAGGCCTCCAAACAGTCAGGGGGAGATAGAGGAACAGATATGTAGGCAAATCTCAGAGAAATGTGCAAATAATAGGGTAATAATAATGGGGGATTTCAACTTCCCCAATATTAACTGGGATAGTCAGAGTGTGAAAGGCTCAGAGGGTGTAGAATTCTTAAAGTGCATCCAGGAGAGCTTTTTGAGCCAGCATGTAGAAAGTCCTACAAGAGAGGGGGTGGTACTGGACCTAATTCTAGGGAATGTGGCCGGCCAAGTGGAAAAAGTGCTAGTAGGTGAGCACTTTGGTGATAGTGACCATAATATGGTGAGATTTAAGGTGGTCATGGAAAAGGACAGGGATGGGCCGGAAATAAAGGTTCTAAATTGGGGGAAGGCCGATTTTAATACGATAAGGCAGGATCTGGCCAAAATGGACTGGGATCAGCTACTTGTAGGAAAATCCGCATCGGAGCAATGGGAGGCTTTCAGAAGAGAGATTGAGATCATACAATGGCAACATGTTCCCGTAAAGGTCAAGGGTGGTTCCAAAAACCACAGGGAACCTTGGATGTCAGGGGATATACGAGAATGGATTAGGAAAAAAAGGAGGGCTTTTGGCAGATACAAAAGGCTAAAGACGGAGGAAGCCCTAGAGGAGTACAAAAAGTGCAGGGGGATACTTAAAAAAGAAATTAGGAGATCAAGGAGGGGCCATGAAATAACACTGGCGAGCAAAATAAAGGAAAATCCTAAGATGTTTTATAAGTATATTAAGGGTAAGAGGATAACTAGGGAAAAAATAGGGCCCATTAGGGACAAAAGTGGCAATGTGTGTGTGGAGCCGGAAGATGTAGGAAGGGTTCTAAATGAATTTTTTGCATCTGTTTTCACTATGGAGAAGGACGATGTAGACATAGAAATAGGGCGGGGGGACTGTGATATGCTCGAACATATTAACATCGAGAGGGAGGAGGTATTGGCGGTGTTAGCAGGCCTAAAAATGGATAAATCCCCAGGCCCGGACGAAATGTATCCCAGGCTGCTTTGTGAGGCAAAGGAAGAGATTGCGGGGGCTCTAACACATATATTCAGGACCTCTCTGGCCACAGGGGATGTGCCAGAGGACTGGGGAACCGCTAATGTAGTACCATTATTTAAGAAGGGAAGTAGGGAAAAAGCGGGGAACTACAGGCCAGTGAGCCTAACATCAGTGGTAGGAAAATTATTGGAAAAAATTCTGAGGGACAAAATTTGTCTCCACTTGGAGAGGCAAGGATTAATCAGGGATAGTCAACATGACTTTGTCAAGGGAAGATCATGTCTGACTAATTTGATTGAATTTTTTGAGGGGGTGACTAGGTGTGTGGATGAGGGTAACGCAGTGGGTGTGGTATACATGGATTTCAGTAAGGCCTTCGATAAGGTCCCGCACAGGAGACTGGTCAAGAAGGTAAGAGCCCATGGAATCTAGGGTGCCTTGGCACATTGGATACAAAACTGGCTTAGTGGCAGAAGGCAGAGGGTGATGGTCGAAGGTTGTTTTTGTGACTGGAAGCCTGTGGCCAGTGGGGTACCACAGGGATCGGTGCTGGATCCCTTGCTGTTTGTGGTCTACATTAATGACTTGGATATGAATGTAAAAGGTATGATCAGTAAGTTCGCGGATGATACAAAAATTGGTAGGGTGGTAAATAGCGAGGAGGGTAGCCTCAGTCTGCAGGACGATATAGATGGGTTGGTCAGATGGGCGGAACAGTGGCAAATGGAATTTAACCCGGAAAAGTGCGAGGTGATGCACTTTGGGGGGACTAACAAGGCAAGGGAATACACAATGAATGGTAAGACCCTAGGCAAGACGGAGGGTCAGAGGGATCTGGGTGTGCAAGTACACAGATCCCTGAAGGCGGCGGAACAGGTGGATAAGGTGGTAAAAAAGGCATATGGGATACTTGCCTTCATTAGCCGAGGCATAGAATATAAGAGCAAGGAGGTTATGATGGAGCTGTATAAAACACTGGTTAGGCCACAGCTGGAATACTGTGTGCAGTTCTGGTCGCCACACTACAGGGAGGATGTGAACGCTTTGGAGAGGGTGCAGAGGAGATTCACCAGGATGTTACCAGGGCTGGAGTGCTTCAGCTATGAAGAGAGACTGGGCAGATTGGGTTTGTTTTCCTTGGAGCAGAGGAGGCTGAGGTGGGACATGATTGAGGTGTACAAAATTATGAGGGGCATAGATAGGATGGATACCGAGGAGCTTTTTCCCTTAGTAGAAGGGTCAATAACTAGGGGGCATAGATTCAAGGTAAAGGGCGGGAGGTTTAGAGGGGATTTGAGAAAGAACTTTTTCACCCAGAGGGTGGTTGGAGTCTGGAACTCACTGCCTGAAAGGGTTGTGGAGGCAGAAACCCTCACAACATTTAAGAAGCATTTGGATGTGTTGTGTATGTAACCGTTTACCTTTAAGGGAACTATAGAATGTAACCGTTCGCCTTTAAGAGCACTACTTTAGGGTGGCACTATTTGTTGGCTCATGTATACTATAATACCGATAGTGACCACACCAGTATATAAGGGTTGTGATACGTTAACTAGGGCAGAATCGCCCGAACCTCTGAATAGTAAAGACCTGTTTTATTTTGTTAATCGTGGAGTCTGTGTATTATTTACAATACAACCCACAGACTTAACACTGGCGACGAGTCGGATTCGAACCCTGCGGCAGTTATTCCACGGCGGCTTCGTCCAAAGACAGGACGTTGAAGAGAGGTTTCAATCCTCACCACCCCACTGGAAGCGACAGGCATTAGGACCCTGCAGCCTCCATCAGCTTGTGAACCGGAGTAGAAGACAGGGCTGGGGAAGACACAGGTACAGGGCGATAGCGATCGGCAGATAAGGGCCGGGCCGCTTTGAAGTGAGGGGCGCAGCCGGGCCATCGATCGCAACCACCGATAAGGGCCGCACTCGGGCTGAAAGGGCAGCGGCTGCAGAAATTGAAGGCACGAGAGCCGCGGTGCACAGCGCGGGCCATCGATCGCGATCGGGAGATAAGGGCTTTGGAGTGCGAGGCGCAGCCGGGCCATCGATCGCAAGCACTGATAAGGGCCGGGCCGCTTTCAAGTGCGAGGCGCAGCCGGGCCATCGATCGCATCCGCTGATAAGGGCCGCACTCGGGCTGAAAGACAGCGTCGGGGGACGGGTGAAGACCGTCAAGCGCGGGAAAACCGCCATTGAAGTGGGCGGGGAGAGCGAGAAGCGCGGGAAAGCTGCCATTTTTCGCGGGAAAACCGCTGGGGAAGAAGACAGAAGCGGGAAACCGCCATCTTAGAAAATTAATTAGAATTTTCAGAAAGGCTGGTGTGTTCTCAAGAGAGGAAAAATAAGAATAAGTAAAGCAATACTTGTGGTGTTCTCAAGAAGAGAAGAAAATTAATAATAAGTAAAGAAATACTTGTACTGTTCTCGAAAAGAGAAGATGCCTAAGCGAGGAAATATTAATGATTTTAATGCTGAAATAGAAGACTGGGCCACGTATGTGGAACGCATAGAAATATATTGCGTAGCCAACGAAATTGAGGATGACGACAAGGCAATAACTTTGTTAAATTCGATGGGAGCAAAAACATACGGGCTTTTGAAACATCTAATAGCACCAGTTAAACCAGTGGACCAGACCTTCGAAGAGATCGTAGCAGTGCTGAAGGATCACTTGAACCCCACACCGTTGATGCTGGCTGAACGATTTAAATTTTACGCCAGAACCCAGAGGCAAGATGAAAGCAATGCGGAATACTTAGTCGAACTGCGTAAGCTAGCAAAATACTGCCAGTTTGGAGGGAATTTGACAGAGGCGCTGCGGGACAAGTTCGTATGCGGCTTGGCCAAAGAAGGAACGCAGAAGCGACTTCTGGAGGAAAACGACCTCACACTGGACAGGGCTGTCCTCATAGCTTCATCGCACGAAGCCGCAGCGAAAGGAACGGCGGAAATGCAGCAAAAGGCGGCGGCACTCGGGGTGGACCAAATTACTGCAAGCAATTCCAAATGCTACCGTTGTGGAAAGACAACGCACGACCAGAATCAGTGCTGGTTTAAGAACCAAGAGTGCAGGAAATGTGGCAAACTGGGTCACATCGCGAAGGTATGCAGGTCCGGAAAGAAGACCGACGATCTGGGTCACACTAAAAATAGCTGGAGTCCAAGTACGAATGGAGCTGGACACGGGATCAGCTGTATCAGTCATCAACCAAAAGGACTACCACCGGCTATTCTCTCACATACCCTTAAGAAATACCAAGTTCGTATTACAGACATACACGGGGCATAACGTATACCCCATGGGGAAAATAAGAGTCAAGGTGAGAGATAGGGGTAAAGTACACCCAAGAATGACTTTGTACATACTACCTGAGGGAGGACCACCACTTCTAGGATGGGAGTGGATCAAGAAAATAGACATGGAATGGCACTACCTACAAGCAATGACGAGTGAGGACTCGGTGCAGACAAGCAGCTCAGACTCCGAGCCGGAAGACGATAAGTCCAGCTTACGTATGAAAAACAAGGTTAACATGAACTCACGGACTAAGGTTGGAAAATCGATGGCGTGCATAAAGACAGAGAATTCTGAGTCTGTTCAAGTTACAGACATATGCATTACGGAGGAACACCGGGCTCGAACTCAACGTTATTTCAAAGTCCAACAACAATTAGAACAATTAAGTTACCGCCTCGTACAAGAGATGAAAACAATGAAAAAGTTCTATGACACCGAATGGGAGAGTCTGGAAAGACAACAGAACCTACTGGCTCAAGCAGAGAGCGACCATAGAGCCATCGTGACCAATTACCGATCACATCTCCCTTATGATGTTCAGGAGTTAGAATATTTGCATGATCTAGAGATACAGCAGAAGGGCAAACCACACTACACTGAGGATTTTATTCTGCAATTAGAGACGGAGCTAATGCAGGCAAGGTTAAGAGAAGTTGAATCGCAGGGTGCTCTTAAGGAGATGCAGAAACAAATCTTGGACATGGAAAAGAGAAACGCTTCTTTACCTGATGTGAATAATGTGGACATGTTGCGAGAGGGGATTATTGAGGCGAAACTGAAAGAAGCTAAGCAAAGGATGTTGGAACTTGAAACACAGAACCAAATCAGCAGAAATCAGCTATGTCGAGCAGAGAAGGAGTGCTATGGTCTACATGAGAAGGTGCAATATCTCTCAGCCCAGAATAAGGGGCTACTCACTCAGTTAAATGAGAGTAAACAGGAAATGGCTGAGATAGACTGCAAGAATAAAGAAGAATTGATGGCAGTGAGACTTCGAGAGGCAGATAGCATAGCAGCCTTGGCTGAACTCCAACAGGAAATTGCAAAAAAACCAATTGCAGAGGAATCTTCAGGAAGCCAGGATTTTATTCCAGTCCTTCTTTACGACTCCTTACAAGCAGAGTGAGAGAAGTTGAAAGAACAGTATGGACAGGTCCAGGCTACAATTCTGGAGGGGATTAACTCGGCAACCCCCGAAAAGCTAGTTTCAGTAGAAGCATATGAACAACTAAAGGTTGAACATGAGCAAGAAGTCCAAAGGCTGCAGGAAATGTTTGATGAGCTCCAGGCCAAGGCTGCCTCATCGGTAAAGATTCCATCCATAGATGAAACATTAGTGGTGGAAGAGGAGAGGGGTTTGGAGCTCTCAAAAGTTATGGAAATAGCTGAGGTTGCAACACAGACTGAGAAGATGGCAGCAGAGCAACCCTTGGATACCAAAAGTACGCTGACTCACGTCAATGTAGAACAACAGACCGCTGAAACAGCTGCTCCGGTAGAGGGATTGAATAGTCCGATCAATCAATCTCCAAAGGAAGTTGAAGTATTAAAATCACAAATGAGGTCATTAGTAAACGACTTGCTGAAAGCCCAGAAAAAGCTGGATGAAGAGGTACACATGAAGAAGTCTCTTCAGGAAAGATGTCTGGATTTGGAACAAGAGCTGGCTAACGTCCAGCTGGGTATGGAGGAAATAGACGACCCTCTCGCTGGCCTAGCTCAGGACGACACCGAATATTACCATGACCTGGTGGACTACACCGAATATTGCGATGTCCTGTCCTGCCCAGCTTGTAACTTCGACTCCCAAAGTGCAGAAATCATGGAGGAGCACCAAAAGTCTACGGAACATCGGGTGAAGCTGGCTCTACGACGGAAACAGGAGGCAGAGAAGGAGGAACTGCGCAGGCAGCTGACAGTGGAGCCCAGAGAGTCTCCAAGAAGCAGAAAAGGAAAAGTCGAAACAGAAGATGACCCATCTGAACCATTATCACCTCTACCAGATCACACACGTGGTCCCTCCGAACGGAGCCAAATCAGTTCGGAAGTTCAAACTGTTAAATCCATGGAAGGACTATTGAATGAGTCACTTCAGCAATGTGAACTGTTTTCCGCAGAGACTGAATCTGTGATCTGTTTTGACATGAAGTTATATATGTTATTATGTTATGTTAAACATGAAGTTATATGACGTTGACTCCATCGAGAGTATATCTGTAAACTGTTTATATGAAGTTGAAGATTGTATGTTTAAAGGGGATTCTGTAAGTAATAAGCTAAAAAGGGAGGAGTGTTGTGTATGTAACTGTTTACCTTTAAGGGAACTATAGAATGTAACCGTTCGCCTTTAAGAGCACTACTTTAGGGTGGCACTATTTGTTGGCTCATGTATACTGTAATACCGATAGTGACCACACCAGTATATAAGGGTTGTGATACGTTAACTAGGGCAGAATCGCCCGAACCTCTGAATAGTAAAGACCTGTTTTATTTTGTTAATCGTGGAGTCTGTGTATTATTTACAATACAACCCACAGACTTAACAGGATGAGCACTTGAAATGCCATAGCATACAAGGCTACGGACCAAATGCTGGAATATGGGATTAGATTAGACAGGGCTTGATGGCCGGCGCGGACACGATGGGCCGAAGGGCCTCTATCCGTGCTGTATAACTCTATGACTCTGAGTTGCCGGAATAAGCGGCATGCAGCAACGCAAGGGGGGTAGGCAAGTTCGGCCACCGTCTCCCCGGAGGGCAAGGCAGGTAGTGATGACTGCTGCACAGAGTGCAGAGGAGGTGCGTTGCCTGGCTGAAATGAGCACCCAGGCCCGGCTCAGGCACACTGAGCTGATGGCTGCAGTGGGGAGGATGCCTCAGTCGATAGAAACACTGGCAAAGAGTGTGTTGGACTTCGGGGCAACAATGGAGAGGACTCTCGAGGGCTTCGGGGCAACAATGGAGAGGACTGTGCAGGGCTTCGAGGCCGCTATGGAAAGGACTGTTCAGGGCTTCGGACAATCCCTGGAAAGGTCTGTCCAGGGCTTGTCCGAGGCAGTGGAGCGGTCGGCACCGGCCTTGTCCGAAGCAATGGAAAGAACTGTCCAGGGCTTCTCCGAAGCACTGGCACCTGGCTCACAGGTCCTCACTGCTGCCACGCAGTCACTTGCCGGCCTCGTCCACACCCAGATTGAGGCAACGCGAACTCTCACTGCAGCCACCCTATCTGCATCAGCTAGGATCACCCCGGGCCCTTCCAGTCCCATACAAGGCCAGGAATCAGTGGAGCATGCGATTGTGGCGGATGAGCAGAGCCGGTCCCCTCAGAGAGCCAGTGTGCCGTCCGACCATGGTGCAGGTGTCCTCTCTCGGCAGGTGACCATTGCACATGCCAGCGCTGGTACGTCTGCAGTGCAGCTGCCACCACCTGCAGGGCACACTGCTTCCAGCCATGCTCAGATCAAGCATCCTGCGTCCACACCCTCCAAGCCCAGAGGTCGGCCAGGACGTCCCTCAGGGGCGTCTGCGCTTCCACACAGTCAGCAGGCGTCCCCCAGCCTTCACCCCGCCACTGGGGTTCAATTACGTAGGAGCAGCAGGGAGGGAAGGGACCGACCGCGAAAGAGAAGTCGTTCTTCATCAAGGGGCCAGCAGCAGAGGGAGGTGCTGAGACGTTTCTTTGGCCAAATTCAAGGACACCCTCACCTGTTGTAATTGTTGGAAATGGTTTGTTTAGTTTTGCAGCTTTGCTGAAGAGTTAACTGTTATTTTGTTAGTTATGATTTCTGTTGACATGACGTCGTTTTGCTGTAATGAAAGACTTTTGTGACAATAAAGAGAAGTTTTAATGTGCTATGGTGCACGTGACTAATTACAGTGATGCTGGCCTTCAGAGGCTTTCAAACATCCCAAGTGCGCAGGAGTAAAGACACTCATCATTCCGCCAGAGGGGCCTCGATACGAGTCCTGATGAGTCTCTGACGGATGGCCCTTCCACTTTCAGGAGCCCTTCCATCTTCCTCCTCCTCCGCATGCTCCTCCTCCTCCGCCTGCTTCTCCAGGGTCAGAGGGAAGTTGATGAATTGACGCCTTCGCCTATAAAGGGCAGCTGTAACTTGCCGGATGCAACAGTGGACTGCAACCTGAGAGATATTCGCAATGTCCCCAATGGCTGACTGAAAGGATCCGTTGCCATAAACATTGAGGGCAACAGTCAGTTTAACGGCCACCGACAGAGAGGTCCTGCACCGTAGACGCGGCTGCAGATCCTCAGCAAGCAGGTGGCACAGCTCAGTAACAACGTCCCTCCCGATTCGGAGCCTTCACACACACTGCTCCTCCGACATGTCAAGGTATGACACCTGCTGCCTAAAGACCCTCGCAGCATACCCTCGGATTGGCCGACCTCCATTGCCCCTCCTCCTTCTGGCCAATCTCGGCCCTCTCTCCCGCCGTCTCTCTGCCCCTTCATAGTGTTCGGCCATGAGGCCGTCGCCCTCCAAAGCATCTCCCATTCCGATGCCAGTAAGAAGGGTCAAACCCGAAACGTCAACTCAAATTTCTCTCCACGGATGTTGCCTGACTTGCTGAGTTTTTCCAGCATTTTCTGTTGTTATTTCGGATTTCCAACATCTGCAGTATTTTGCTATCGGTCAAAAGGCTGTTAGGTCGAGTGCTCCAACTGCTCCGGACAGGTTTGAGGGTCCCAAGTACTCTAATGCTAAATTCCAAAAACTCTGCTCCACAGTAGCTCACCAACTCTCTCCACCAACGATCGCAATGAACAGGCCAAGTGGCTGAAGCTTCTATACTAGAGCTGTCCCCTTTAAATAGCGCCCCTCGACTCCGAGAAGGGCCTGCTAACGCTCCTTCGAACTGTCACTAATAGCGCTAGGCGTAAAGGCTCCGGGCGCCACCCAATATCCGCTCAGGCGCCCCTAAAAGGCGTTGCACAATGAAATGACGTCATGATCTGCTTGCGCTCGCGGGCGCGCGCAAACACTTAGCGCAGGCGTTAAATGTATAGTCAATATGGAAGTTGTCGCTATCTTCATTGCACCCACCCCAACATTAGGTAAAGCCACAATTCTCAGTCTCTTTAGGCGCTAACCGCTGGCGCAAACAACTGAATTTCTAGGCCTTTGGCTGCTGCTAGACATCACACATTGATGTTCATCTCCTTGATGCGCTATCAATTACTCATAAAAGACTGAGAGCTAGAAGAGTAACTAAAGGCTTTTATTAACAACAGAATGGAGGTCTGCCTCGAGTGGTCGACCGGTCCAGGATACAAGGGCTGGGGAGCAGTCACCTTTATACTAGGACCTGTGGGAGGAGTCAGCCGAGGCATGTCCAGGCATGTACACAGTGGAATACAAACAGGACAAACAGGAATACAAACAGTGGTTTACCACACTCCTTCATTCTTCCGTAAATATCACAAGAAAAAAAACTGACAGGTGCACAGCCACGGGCAAAGCCACAGGCACAGACTTATTTCTTGATTAGATGCACAACAGAAAATGCCATTCGCTGACTTGCAAAAAGGACTTGAAGTACTAGCAGGACTGCATTCTTTAACATTCCCTCAAACTATGTAGAACTCAATTTTCACTTATTCTTTGTGCGTTGATGTCACTCTGTAAAACAGTGCCAAAAATAAAGCACTTTCCTGTGCTCAGGCCACAAAACTTACAGCTGCAATCACATTGGCAGCTTCAGCCCGAACAAAGGCAAGAAATTGAGGCAATCGATATCTAGCATTGTGCAGGATTTCAAATTTAACCTTTTCTACCCAGTGAGAAAGAATTTATTCGCATGCTAGGAAGACAAAAATTACAGGACTCAAGGTGCAACCCTGCACCTGCACACAGTACTGAACCAATGCTGTAGAGCAGAACTCTGTCGGGGAGCTCAGACAGTAAAACCATTAGCCAGCTGCTGAATTTTAGCCACTTCGAAAAATGAAACTTGCCAGGAACAGGATGCAGTCTGGGAAACCTGAAAACTGCTGTACTTGGAGACCAGGCAAATACAGGAACCCTGAACACAGACTGGGGGTAACCTGAAACTGCACACTGCATCGGATACAGTGAGGCCTTTAAGTTACACGCAGCTCCATCTCACAGCTGCCTCTTATTAACTTACTGACCGTTTACTCAATCTAAACTTTTCAACAAAGACAAACGCGTGCACATTCTAAACATTCAGTAATATTTTGGAAGTCCTTCCATATGTTGCCGCAAGCTTTTAAGTTTCAAAATATTTTAACAGAATGGGACTTCAATCACACAGACTACACCACCTTGTGAAACAGCATGCCCATCCGCCCAGGGGGCCCAGCCGACATGTGTTAAAAAGGCACCAAACGTGCATTCGTGGCAGCCGGTTATAAATTGGGGGGTGGTGATGTCTCAGAACTGAGCTTAATTATTCAGGAAATAGGATTAGAACCGCTATCTCCAAACTGGAGCTGGCACAGCCACAGCAGGGCAAATAGCCTCCTTCTGTGTTGAAATTTCTATGATCCTATGGCAGAAAAATTAGCAAAAGTACAATTTCTCCCAATCGGATTGTGGAATGTCCGAACACACGAGTAACTCTAGAGCTGTTGATGTTTTAGGTTGAGAGATTTTACTGGCTCGTCACATGGTTCTTGGCTGTAAACTTACGTAACCATCCAGAAATACCAGGGCAAGGTAAATAAGCAGTACAAGCCTTGACACAATACAAGCCCTGTGAGAAAGAGCGCAGGCCTACCTCCCATTGCTGATGGGTTGTGGAGACTGGCGCGAGTGGTCAGACCAGTCTGACCGTTTGTCGGGTGAGCGTGAACGACTGCGCAGTCGCGGCCTCTCGTTTGAACGGTTGGAATGATCAGATGCCAGTGAATGAATTTCTGAAATATCTAACAACAAAATTCACAGGTTTGTGTGTTACTACTGAAAACAAACATCAAACTGAAAAATCAAATTAACAACCATTCACTGATTTACATAAAAAGCAGTTCTACAAACAATATAACATTGTACATGGCAGAATATTAATGTTTCATCTTTACAATTACCACCACATGGAGCACACAGCAATTGTTCAAGTCCTTAAGTGAACAATTTAAACTCTAATAGTGGGTGGGTCCTTCCAAGACTGGCTTATCAATTAAAGCGGAGAATAAAAGTCGATGGCAGATTTCCCATTGCGTGCTCAGTATTGCCCTGATAAGTAGCTAAGTTAATGCACTAAGTTTCTACACAATGTGACACTTGTATTCCGAAGCTAGGAGCAGTAAGAAATCACAACACTGTTCCTGAAGGACTATCGGTTCAAACACTCACCGTCTCTTTCAGAAGCATTTGCAGAAGGAATGCTGTCGTCTAAATCGGGCACGTTAAGGAGAGTGGCTCTCTCATCTCTCTGCACCACCATTTTAAGCTTGCCCTTTGACCTTTCTATTAGTTTCTTTGCGTCTCCCAATGACATGTTTTCTGTAACTGTGCCATTGATCTGTAACGGAACAAAAGAATCACAGTAAGGCAGAGTCTGGTGCCTAACCACAAACAGCACAGCCCTTATCTGAAGGCAGCAGTCACAGTGGACAATAGCTTGCTCTATATACAAGAAGTTAAAACAGTGCTAACATTTTCTTTGCTCTCTGCACTTGTATAAAAAGCATTCTCTTGAAAGTCCAAGGCACTTCCCTTGTCAGCATTTTCTCCCAAGTGTGACAACACTAACTTTAATTACAGCACTGTGCCACAGGGACTGTTTAACTCGAGTTAGAATTACAAAAGCATGTCAAATTAATTTTTTTTTAAAAACCAAGCTGCCATTGTGCTGGACCCAGAAGCAGAAGGCAAAACTCTGCTTCTTGCTGAACCGAGTAGCTCGACTAGATTGTGATACTTTGTACTAAACATCAATTTGATAAAGTTTTGGAACAGTGATGCACAATGTGACAGCAGAAGACTTAAAGATACAGGTATGCAGCGAGACAAGTGATTTTCTGTTGAGCTTGCACTGTTGTAAACAACATTTTCAAGTTGAGAAAGGTTTGGGACAAAGTGTCCTTTAGTTTGCTGAATGAGATGGTGCCGACACTTTAACTGCTACATATTCCGAACATGTTTCTTTCACAGCTGGAACTCACTGCAGAACACTGCGTCGTCAGCCGAATGCGAATTCCAACATATTCTTCAGAAACATTGCTTGTGTTAGTTTTTCTTACCCCGTCCTCTCACGGACTCTTGCTGGGGTATGGGTTCCATGAACTCCAGTCACCCTCCAGTACCTTGTCCAAGTGGCCATCTATCACGCAGCAAGATAGACAATGAGTGGTCGCAGACTATTTTACTTCACAACTGAATCCAATTCTGTTCTGTGTCCACACTTGCGTGGAATTAGGAGTGGCATGATAGTGATCAGAAGTAGAAATCCTTCAACACATTTTCCTCCCGAACTGAGGCATATTGTGGTTCCCCTCCTGCTGCCCCAGCTGAGAACTCAGCACAAACCAGAACTCGAGCGCGGGACCTTTCCCGATCTGCAAGACTCAACTGCATAAACTCGCAGAGCCATCAAGAGTGCCTACGAACATTGCTTAAAACGTTATATAAACAGTAAGGGTGCTGGTAACCATTGAGAAGAGCTTGGACTGCTTACCAGAGGACACTTATTCAAATCTTTTTCTCACCTGATTGGCATTTGCTGGGAACATTTATAAAGTTGTCTTGAGACTGACAGTGACAGAGGAGTTGCCTTCATCTGAGAGCAGTAAAACAGGCAGGATCAGTCCTTCCCTGTAGATCATCTCCAACACAGAACAGTCCACACCCAGACCATGTATTCTGCAACTTCCAGTGGGGTGGGAGAAAGGGATGAAGGAGAAAATCTGAAGGGGAGGTGCATGCTCAAGTTTTTAAGATGGGAACCAAAGGTACCTAACCTTCAATACTACATCTCCCTCGTGAATGTTCCCATCCTTGGCTGCCAGCCCTTCTGATGAGATCTCCTTTACAAAAATGTGGCTCGCCAATCGCAGACCATACTCTGTGGAAAAACAATGGACAGTAATTCTAAAAAACATTGACATCTGGCAACAACTTGTATCCTATTACATGGAACATGACTGTGCCAGGTGGCAGTCGTGTCCTAGTTATATTACTGCCTCTGATCACTCTTGATATTCAGCCAACACATCAGGCTACCATTCGCCCTCCCCACACAGCCCAATGTTCTCTCGTCAAGAAAGCACTAGTTGGAGATTGGTTCTACAGGCACCAGTCACTTTTAGACACTCTGCCCTAATGGACATCCACCATGTATGCACTAAGATAGTGAATGCTGACATGATATTCAACTGTGGAGGGCATCACAGCCAAGCATAATCTTGGTCTCACCTGTTGTGTAAAAACACTTCAGCAGTTACTGGATCAGGAGGAGCCAACCATGATTTCCCCCTCTAGCCCCAGTTACTGCGCTCATGTGGGAGCTCATGGAGGATAATTATAATCATCTTTTAGCTCAAGTACCACTACAATGGTACATTTACAACACATATATTCAGCAATTAAACTCATGTTGTTGGCAAAAGGCTTAAACATGCAGCCACAAGATACATCCTGTCTAATGACCAGTTTGGCATTCAAATGAAAAAGTTACTTTTTTGTTTTGCAAAGTTTTTGCTAACATTTTCAGTTAGACCAATGTCCCTGAATCCCACACAAAATCCTCTAAGCTGCTAAACTTCAACACACAAGGATAAGATAGTTGTGCAGCCATTTGTATTTTTCTGATGAACACACACCTTCACTTTTCCTTGATTTTACCAATGTCACTTTAATAGGTTTTGGTGGAAGATTTGATGAAACCGATCGTCGCTCTGATCTTGGTGACAAGCTTCTCTCTCTGCTATCTTCCCTCCTCCCAATGCTCCTCTCACTCCTCCTCCCGCTACAAGGACTCGGCCCACTCCGTCCACTTTTACGATCATAAACTTCCTCTTCCTCGTAACTATCATCCTCGGGCTCTGAAATGGGATGTCGCTCTGGTTCTGGCCTCGTTACTGGCATCTGAATTTTTCGTTTCCTCCTGATTGTCTGGAAGCATCAAAAAGTAAAGCATCAGTTGTCAGAACATGAGTGTTATTATTTTTCCTATTCTTACTGAATTCCACTGAAACTCTTGTAGCTGTTGCTCAGTGGGTAGCACTTTCGCCTCTGAGTCAGAAGACCATGGGTTCAAGTCCCACTCCAAAGACGAGCACATAATCCAGGCTGACACTCCAGTGCAGTACTGAGGGAGTGCTGCATTGTTGGAGGTGCCTTCTTTTGGATGAGTTGTTAAACCGAGGCCCTGTATACTCTCAGGTGGATGCAAAAGATCCCACGGCACTATTCAAAGAGGAGCAGGGGAGTTCGCCCAATGTCCTGACCAACATTTATCCCTCAACCAACACCTAGAAACAGAAGCAGTCCTGACAAAGGGTTTCGACCTGAAACGTTGACTCTATTTCTCTCTCCACGGATGTTGCCTGGCCTGCTGAGTTTTTCCAGCATTTTCTGTTGTTATTCCGAGAAACAGATGATCTAGTTGTTTATCTCAGTGCTGTTTGTGGGATCTTGCTTTGTGTAAATTGGCTCCCATGTTTCCTACAACAGTGACCACACTTCAAAAATACTTCATTAGCTGTAAGGCGCTTAGGGACATCGAGGTTGTGAAAGCCGCTACATAAATGCAAGTTCTCTTCCTTTAATTTATAATGATCCCTGTCATTTTAAAAAGAAACAGACTGGCTCATTTGTACAATGCAATGCTTTTTTCTTGGGGAGGGGAAAGGATTACAAAAGTTGGTTCTTTGTACCTTTCAGCTGCCTATGGGGTTATGTGGTTAGGTTTACAACTCATTAAGGAGGTTCGTGCTGGCGAATGAAACACTCTGCATTTCAGGCATTCAGCGTCAGCATCATGCACTCCCAGGTCAGGTATAGCGATGCAGAGTAAAGCTCCCTCTACTCTGCCCCAATGATTTGCCTCAGCCCTAGAATAGCACAGCTCCTGCCCCCATGTGCCATTGCTTCCATTTGCCACACACATAGTGACAAATGAGAGAAAGTTCTGTGCTGTAGGCCCATGATCACTGGACTGAGAATGGTCAAACTCATTTCACATGAGGACTTCACAGCCAGCAGACATTCATGCCAGCAGTCTGGGCTGGATTGGAACATCGGTCCCAGAGGTGAAAGGTCAGCTATATCACCTGCCTCCACTGTTTTTTAATGAAATCTGAAGAATCCCAAGGAAGTTTAAAAAAAAACAGAAAATGGAGAACCCTCAATAAAGCAACATAATAAAAACACAAGCTGTAAAAAAAAAAAACTCCCAACTTTGTTGATGAGCTCCATTGAGGAAATGCGCTTATTGAAATGTGAATAATTCCCAATGAGGAATAAGCTATCTGTGGTGGGCTGTGGTAGGTAGCATCAGCGAACAGTACACCAATACAAATAGAGAGAGATTGGACATTTTAGTTTGAACAAATACAAATTAATAGAATACACTACGAGCAACATCCTCATCCACACAGGCAGCATTAACACACCTCAGTACCAGACAGTTCCAACAGCATGGCTGAAAAAGATAAAAACAGTTCTAACAGAGTTCACATTTGAAATGTTAACCTGTTGTTTCTCTTTACAGATGCTGTGTACTTTTGGCATTTGTTTTCATTTTGTTTGAAAAAGACCAAGGCCCTGAACTTAACCCGCTCCTTGTTTAAGATGATTGCTTGGTATAGCCAAGGTGCTCTGTGCAATGTGCCCATCACTACTGAATAAACATACATGTAAGCAGACGGATGATTCTTGTTTTGTGCTAGTCCACGTTATCTTTTAAATGCCGTTTCAGTTTTCACTACACGTCGTCTGAACAAGATTAAACCTTGTACTTCCACTTACAATTTTTGCATTCTTTCCACTTTTCCGTAGCTGCTGGACAGCAAAAGCATGTTCCACGTTATCCATTGAAACGCCGTTAACCATCGCAACCCGGTCATTCTCACTGGGGGAGAAACAAAACATCAACTGACCCGAATGATGTCGTTCTCTTTGGTAACAAGCCATTCTTTCGATGGCAATGAATATAATCTACGTCTTTAGGCATCTTTCGGTTTCTATGTGCGATTGTGGGGTTTTTGATTAAGCAAAGCAAAACCCTTATAAAACAGGAAAAATGCTTTTAACAATGGACTTTTCATGGCCATTTTTGGGGACAGAGGAAAAGAAGTCAACCTTCGTTTTGTTTAATAGAAGTCTTCAGAGTCATATTTAAGTTAAATGAGGCAACAAGTTAGCGTTCGTGGATGAAACACTAACTCTCCTCTTATTCCAACCCAAACATTCCTTTTAAAAGTGATTGCATGCACTGTCGGTAGTTTTATATCAAATCTAACGCAAGAGTATTTGATGGCAACACTTTATAACCAAAATGGAGAATGTCCCATTTCCCCAAATATCTGATGAGCAGAGGCTGTCCACAGAAAAAACCAAGTTAGCCTAAAGCAGATTTTCTAATGTCCAACTCATCACTTGTACCTAAATGTCTCTTCTCTGGATTACAAAACCTTTTAGTTTAACAGCTGTGAACCCTATGGAAAAGGGTTGTGGGGGAGGCGGAGAAGATGGGATTATAAAAGAGTCAAAAGTGTATTGATGCATCTCATGTTTAATATTACCTATGAATATTAAGGCAACACACTCACGTACATCAGGCGGTACGAGAGAGGGTGGTTATTATGTGCACTTACTGCAGCAATCCTTCAGCAGGACCTCCTTTCAAAACATCAGAAATGACGATCGAAGTTTCCCCGCTCTGAAAATGCGGGTTATCTTTTCCTCCTGATATTGCAATTCCAAACCCAAATCCGGGAGCCTAAAGTTAAATAAAAAGGCACGGGTTACTGACTGTGACCCACAACCAAGATAAAAACCCAATGAAAGATACACAAACTAAAATTGTTCACATTGCTAATCCAAGTATAACTTATTTGTGACTACAATTATTTATAATCTTACTGGCATCACCGAATGAATATTGAACCATTTTGCTGCATTATCTTGTCGATGGAATGGTCAAACACCAAATGTAGTTGCCTCAGGTGCGCCATAATACAAGAACACCCAAAGCAAGTCCATGAATGAAGGGTGGCAGCATCACTATCCCTTTTCTCAGTGTTTTTCCAAGCAGATTTTTTCTTCATTCACATTTACTTTTCCAAACATTGAGTTTCCTCCCATCTCTTCCTCATTCCTTTTTTTAACCATTCCTTACACACAAAATTTATATGACTCAAATACCCGAGCAACAGAATTATCGTCAAAATATATGGTCTCTCAGAACTTTGAAGGTGTGAAGAGGAAAACAAGCACAGCATCACGTACAAGGTGTATCTACATCGGTGTTCATTCAATTTGGATTGTAGCAGAACAGCATCTGAGCATTCGCTCCCCTCATTTACATTGTTAAAAGAAGCGGTCATCGCAGACTCATTTTTTCATGCTAATCTGCCGAGAGGTAGAAGCAGCAGGACAAGCCAATGCGGTATAATGGGAATAGTAAGATATCCGAGTTAGTGTCCCACATCATACACCACTCCAGTGGAGGCTCAATGACCATCTTCCAGCTTTGCACTGTGATTCCACAGGTATGGCAAAACAGAAATTAGCGGAGGACTAAGTTCAGCATTCCAAGGTGGCTTGATCTTTCAAGCAATTTTCATATTCTGTAGTTACCTTGGTAATGGTTAGAGATGCAATCCATTCCACTGCACATGCACCTAGAGGTGGATGGGCTGAAAACCATTTCAAACTTGTTGCACTGGTAGAAAAGAATTGAACATGATGGCTATACCATTTGGAAAGCAAAGTTGTACTTGAGGTAAGTCAAGAAGGAACCAAGCATTTGACCGAGTGTGGCAGCAAGGAGCCCTAGTAAAACTGAAGTCAATGGGAATCAGGGGAAAGACTCTCCACTATCTAGCACAAAGGAAGATGGTTGTGGTTGTTGGAGGCCAATCATCTCAGCCCCAGGACATCGCTGCAGGAGTTCCGCAGGGCAGTGTCCTAGGCCCAACCATCTTCAGCTGCTTCATCAATGACCTTCCCTCCACCATAAAGTCACAAGTGGGGATGTTCGCTGATGATGGCAGTGTTCAGTTCCATTCTCAACTTCTCAGATAATGAAGCAGTCTATGCCCGCACGCAGCAAGGCCTGGACAATATTCAGGTTTGGGCTGATAAGTGGCAAGTAACATCCGTGCCACACAAGTGCCAGGCAATGACTATATCCAACAAGAGAGCATCTAACCATCGGCGAATCCCCCAACATCAAAATCTTGGAGGTCACCACTGACCAGAAACTTAACTGGACCAGCTACATAAATACTGTGGCTACAAAAGCAGGTCAGAGGCTGGGTATTCTGCGACGAGTTTCTCACCTCCTGTCTCCCCAAAGCCTTTCCACCATCTACAAAGCACAAGTCAGGAATGTGATGGAATACTCTCCAATTGCCTGGATGAGTGCCGCTCCAACAACACTCAAGAAGCTTGACACCATCCAAGACAAAGCAGCCCACTTGATTTGACACCCCATCCACCACCTTAAACATTCACTCCCTCCACCACCGGCGCACCGTGGCTGCAGTGTGTACCATCTACAAGATGCACTGCAGCAACTCGCCAAGGCTTCTTTGACAGCACCTCCCAAACCCGCGACCTCTTCTGCTAGAAGGACAAGGACAGCAGGCGCATGGGAACATCACCACCTCCAAGTTCCCCTCCAGGTCACACACCATCCTGACTTGGAAATAGATCGCCATTCCTTCATCGTCGCTGGGTCAAACTCCTGGAACTCCCGCCCCAACAGCACTATGGGAGCACCTTCACCACACGGGCTGCAGCAGCTCAACACCACCTTCTCAAGGGCAATTAGGGATGAGCAATAAATGCTGGCCTTGCTAGCGACGCCCAAATCTCAGCAACAAATAAAAAAAATTGTTTAACAAGTTTCTTGGGAGATGTAGAATAGGATGCGGTCGACCGTCAGAAATCTCCTCGTTCCAACTCTCCTCTTTTACCGCACGGTAATTCATTTCTAGAACTTGAAGTGGGGGCTGCTCCAGTATCCACCAGCTCCCACCACCGCCCAGACAAAACCTCCCCCACCCCTGTCCAACTTAAGACAAAGCTCTCCTTGAAGAGTATAAGTCAGCATTAGCAAAGGCTTGTTTCAATACATCAACTCTACATCTGCAAGTCTTTCAATTAAATGTTGCAATGGCCCAATAGGTGGCAAATTCCCAGGATAATGCTTGGAGATTTCCTGCAGTGGCTTAGGAAACACACACAGCTTAGAGAG
Organism: Somniosus microcephalus; assembly: GCF_052327205.1. NCBI lineage: Eukaryota > Metazoa > Chordata > Chondrichthyes > Squaliformes > Somniosidae > Somniosus > Somniosus microcephalus. Next base: position 40,568,445 of record NC_141018.1, read on the forward strand.
CACACGTACCTCAGAGCTGGTAGTGTGGCATTCTGACAAGGGAGAATAAAGAAAAGCGGAAGAGTTTTAGCAACACTCACTGGTGCCCTACAATAGAAATGAAAACAAGCATCTGAATAAGGACTACATTAATTCTCCAAGCATGTAAAGGATGCAAGGAGGGCAGAAATGGGAGTAAGAATCTGGAACTGAAAGTTCTTGACGTCATCAATGCCACAGCCACTGTTCTGAAAACTCCAAATATATCCCCCAATAAAACAGGCCAACCCAGAGTGTTTAGATAGACCAGTGAAGGGTGACAATCTCAAGTCTCTCGTTACTGAAGTGACTGTAGAGAACAATACAGGGAGGTTCAGATATCACAATTCTGAACATTGAGTGAAAACATACTGGTCAGTCAGCAAAGCCAGGCTGTGAAAGTGCTGTTATTCTAAACAATTAATTACAATACAGCAGATTGCAATACTCATTTAGATCCTCTTCCTCCCGCTGATCTACCTTTTAAATTCCATCTATACCACGTGATGCCATCACCATGAAAAGGACATGTTCAATGGAGATCTCAATTGACAGCAACAGAAACGTTCAATGTCGTCACCAAAACCACCTCAATACCTTTGCATTTAGCTCAAATCTTTAATTAAAAACTTATATACATCTCAGTTAATGAAAGCATCAAAAAGAGAAAGCATGGACTGTGGGATGCCTCAATATTCCACTCACAGCAATGACCATAACCAGGAGTCACAAGCAAATCACCCACTTAAGATAAAAATCATATCTCAACCCAGCATGCATCCTGAGTTTTTACCCAAAGTTCTCCCCTCCTAAAGACACGAGTCCTTGTTGGAGCATGGCTCCTTAGTCACCCTCTAATGCCAGTGTGTGTTGACAAACTGTTCAACCATCGCAGCATCACAGTTGACCTCAATCCGACTCGTGCACACATGCACTGTCCAGCCGGGTTCACAGGATAGTAACCAGGAGCGAGAACCCTGGCTGATTTTTCCACTCCATACCCCAGAGGTGTTGAGGTCAATTGTAACCTCCCTGCTGCTACCCTGCTAACTCAGTACAGCCCGGGAATCAAACCTGGTTGAAATGGCTCATTTACAGTGTCTTTACCAACTGAGCCGTCAGGGTAGCATCCTCTATTTATTTGCTACATACAAACTTCTGTCAAAGCTCTATTATCAGCTGGAACCACATCTATTAGGTTTAAAAAGTTTAAAGGAAAATTAAGTTTCCTGCCATCTGGTCCTGACCTATTGTACATCTGAATACTCAATATCCTGGAGTTCACTGGATAGTTAAATGGAGCTGAAGACTCACCCTGTGAAGTGTGACTGTCTGCTGTTCCCAGATCACGGTTTCCTCCATGACTGTATTCTGCAACATAAGAGAGTACAAGTAAGTTTAGAGAGCAGCAATTGTTTTTATAAAGTGGCAATTTAGAACTAGTTGAAAATAAATTTAGATCAGATCATAAATATAGTCACAGAACTCGTGTTTATAAAAAGCCACATCCATGAAATCAGGTTTTCAAGCATTGCAGGAGAATGCTGCTCAACTACATTGTGATAATGAATTTTGCCAGTAAAATGCCACACGCACAACTGGGGAAAGGATATCGGTGCAGGTCCACAACACCAGATTACGTACAGACACTGCTTAATCTGAAAAGAAACAAATGACTTAAATCTGAACATTTATGAACCGTGCAGTTTTTACACTAATTTCGCCCTTTCCACCTTCTGGTTCCAGTGACCAAGTGACCACCAATGGCAAGACTTAGCATAAAATTCCAAAAAACAGTGGGAAACAATTCAGAAATGATACTTACATGCTGTTCTACCATTTCTGATCACTTCCTTGTATTTCTCACCACTCCCCTCCACCTACCCCCCAAAAAACTCTCCCTAAGTCGCTTACAACGGCACTTTCAAACATCCGAATGTCTAGCCTTTGGCCCGCTATTCACCACGATACTTCTGCAGCTGTCAATCTGCCCCTCAACTCCACCTTTGATGCACTTGCCCCGGTAAAACCCTTACTCTCTCTCACACCATGGTCATTCCCCCAGTATGGCCCAATCTTCACTCCCTGAAGTCCATGGGGCACAGACGTGAACGTACGTGGTGCACAACTGGTTTAGCCATTCATTGCCAGGTCTGGCTGGACTATATCAAGCACCATCAGGCCTTGCAGTACAACAGTGACTACAACCAATGAAGCACTTTTGAAGTGTAAAGTGTTTTGGGACGTCTTGAGGTTGTGCTATATAAATGCAAGATCTTTCTCTCCTTAATTAGGCCAATTTCTTCATATATATATATAAAAAAACAGGTGCACACTTGGCAGGGCAGGAGGGAGGGGAATGAGGAAGAGAGTGTTGCTGTGCAGATTATAAATTGGTGGTTGGTGTGGGGTTAGGAAAAGGAAAATACTTCATAAATAACTTTTTCTGAAGCCACATGGCCCAGCAGGACACCCAGAACACAACAATCTAGGGCACCAATAAAGTGTTAAACTGCTGAAATTGATAACGATCCCACGACCAAGAAATACTAAATGCATATAACTAAATGCGCCAATCATACAAATTAAAAATCGCATGTGTTTACATGCTTTGCTTTTAACTCTCAGTTCTATGACTTTCTGCAAGTTAATAGTTTATTTAGAAAATGGCTTAATCTCAATTAACAGATTAATTAGTTCAGGAAGCTTTCTAGTTTTATAACAAGTGCCAAAAAGTGCCTCCAGTCTTTAATCAACCTTGAACACAGGGCTTTGTTCAAACAATGCTGGTGTGAGATTACATGTTCGGACACACAATACACAGATTTGTTTCCGGAACTAAGAGTACCGAGAAAGAGGTAATCATTTGATAAACTGTTTTAAAAGTTACTGATGTAATTAAGGCAGGAGCAACACAAACAGACTTTGGTGCTGCAGGAACCTAGTTCAACATGAGATGAAGCAAGTCAGTCAGGACACGCTGTACTTTTAAACCACAAAAACAGTGAATAAAACACCCCCTTCGACAGCAAACAGCACAACCTGATGTGACATCCCTCAGTTAGACATGCCTTTATGGGAACTGGGCTTAGCTGATGGGGTTAGTAACAAACAGCAGAGGTGATAAAAATTTTAAGAGGGGCAATACGTGTGTTAACATACCCTAGAGACCCCAGTTTGAACAGTAACTAGCTACATTTACCTTTCCAAAAGAATCATAGGAACTAACACTAATGTTTTACTTTAACATGAATTTAACCAGATATATTGCTAGTTTAAGCAGGAGATAGTGTATGAACAGGTCCAGAGAAACATACAGTTAAAAAACTTGCATTTATTTAGCACCTTTCACGACCACCAGACGTCTCACAGAAATCACAGAAACCCCACAGTGCAGATAGAGGCCATTTCGGCCCATCGAGCCTGCACTGACACATATCCCACCCGATCCCCGTAACCCCTACACCAACACATATCCCACCCTATCCCCGTAACCCCACATATTTTAATCCCCCTAACACTAAGGGTCAATTTATCATAGCCAATCAACCTAACCTGCACATCTTTGGACTGTGGGAGGAAACCGGAGCACCCGGAGAAAACCCACGCAAACACGGGGAGAATGTGCAAACTCCACACAGACAGTCACCCGAGGCCGGATTCGAACCCGGGTCCCTGGCGCTGTGAGGCAACAGTGCTAACCACTATGCCACCGTGCCGCTCTCAAAGCGCTTTACAGCCAATGAAGTACTTTTGGAGTGTAGTTGTTGCTGTAATGTAGGAAACGTGGCAGACAATTTGCGCACAGCAAGGTCCCAGAAACAGCAATGTGATAATGATCAGATAATTTGCCTTTGTTGTTAAATGAGGAATAAATATTGACCAGGACACCGGGGAGAACTCCCCTGCTCTTCTTCAAAATAGTGCCATAGGATCTTTTACGTCCACTTGAGAGGGCAGATGGGACCTCAGTTTAATGTGTCATCCGAAAGACAGCACCTCCAACAGTGCAGCACTCCCTGAGCACTGCACTGGAGTGGTCAGCCTAGATTTTTGAGCTCAAGTCCCTGGAGTGGGACATGAATCCACAACCTTCTGACTCCGAGGCGAGAGTGCTGCCCACTGAGCCACAGCTGACACACAAGGAAACCAACAGTGCAGGCACTGTTTCCTTCGAAACAATTATAGAAAAGCAACTTACAAAGATTAACAGAAACCTACATGTGGAACATGGAGACTAAACAAAAATTGGAAGAGAGACAAACAAAATGCAACTCTGCAAAGGAGTTGTCCAAGGAACTGCATCAGAATCTGGAAATTAACTTGGAATTGGAAATATTCCTGGTACACAAGTCAAACCTTACTTATCTTGGTCCGATCAAAATCCGTCTTTTGGATCCCCCCCCTGGTGCTCTCTACTGCCTTACCACATCCCCTCTGATTTTCAGCACTAAGGGGGCAATATTGTTAACTTTACTAATTTTCCTGGAAAATGTCAACATAGATACAAAATAATTAATCCCAACTTTTTCATTTATATTAAGGCGGCAGGAATTTCAAGCTTTCAGGTAACAGGAGACATGAATTTACTTAAACACTTGCTCTTTTCTTTCCTGTTTAGCTGCATCCCTCATCTTACATAGAATTTACAGCACAGAAACAGGTCATTCGGCCCAACTGGTCTGTGCCGGTGTTTATGCGCCACACGAGCCTCCTCCCACCTACTTCATCTCACCATCTACACATCCTTCTATTCCTTTCTCCCTCATGTGCTTATCTAGCTTCCCCTTAAAGGCATCTATGCTATTTGCCTCAACTACTTGTAGTGGTAGTAAGTTCCACATTCTAACCACTCTGGGTAAAGAAAGACAACTTACATCTAACATAGCACCTTTAACCGTACCAAATGGAGAGTCTCGTCAACAGTAAGAGGGGAAATCAGACCGCAATATTAAATTTTAGTCCATTTAAATCCTCGTCAGGATTTTGAGGTGATGAACGTAAAAGAACATAAAACTGTAATGCTGTATGCTCCAACATGGAAATGCACTCAGTAGCTGCACGTGGAAAGGCTAGACATTGATATTAAAAACTTCAACTGCGCTATATAACACACACCTCTGGCTCTATTTAAAGATAAGTCTGGATGATTCAGTTCTTTCAAATGTAGTGAATTATTAGAAACTGACATGCAACAAGCTATCGTGATTCCCTATATTAAGCTGCTCAGACTACAGTATAAAAAATCTTGGTCATGTGTCTACTTTCAAAAAGCCCAACAAATCCAAATTGAAGGCACTTTTATAATTGCCCCAACAACACTGCATCCTGTTCTGGCAACGTGACATCCTGCACCATCGACCACTTTTACATTCAGACTGATGAGCTGGTCTCCGTAGGTGCATTGAGCTCCGCATTTATACCGAGAGCTGGTGCAAGGGGCTGAAACTAAAATCGACTTCCTTTTCCCTACTACAGAATCATGGGTTACAATGCCAATTGATTCCTGAAACCCAGGCCTCTCTATACTTACAAGTGCAGTGAACAGGAGACTTGCACGTCAGTAGGTGGCTACACTCATAACAGAGTGTCCTTAAGCACCAAGGAGAGTGACGCAAGAATAAGACGGTGGTTTCAATTCACCAATGGTCGGTGGCCATGAAGTTCAATATGTAACTTGGATTTTTGAAATACTTCCATAAGCTTACCCCCATTTGTACCCTCGCTCAGATCATCCAGTTTCCTCTCCCTTCTAGAAGCACGGTTTTGGTGAACACATCCTGATCTTGTTCCTTCTGCTTACAGCTGGGACTTGGTGTCCATCTAAACCAATGCTCATTAGTGTTCAGTGTCTAATCAGGACTCAGTGAACAATTTTTCTAATATTTACTCGGTGTATTTATTTTCTTCAGCAGCACCTGTTCAGCATTATTGGAACTCAGCTGTGGTTTTCTTTACCATATTAGTCACAACTATTTGAACAGGTTCATTGAAAGCAAACCCTTATGAGCTAACCAGCTATTTATATATGATTTCTCTCCCCACAGTTTTCTCCACTATTTCTTACAAGTGGTGACTAATGTTGGGGCAATAGTGCCAGCAGCTCGCCAGTATCTCCCAAGTGACATTTTTCATGCGAGTCTAGATTAGCAAGTCTCAGTAAGACATTTGCCCGACTAAACAAACCATTGCAGCAGTAGCATAGCCTTCATCACCAGCCTATCTCCATCCTTCCTTTCCTCTCGAGGTTTTTGAATGCGTCATCACCTCCCATCACTCTTAAATCCCTCTCGTTTCTGCACTGCTTATAGACCACCTTGGCCAAAGTCACCTTGGTGTGTTATTTCTCCCAGTCCTCCTCAACCTTTCTCCAGCACCTGACATGGCGGACCACACCACTCTACTCTACTGCCTTTCCTCCACTGCCCAGCTTCGTGGCACAATCCCATTCCTATCTATCCGAAATATAACTAGTGCATCTTTTCCCACCCAACATCTGGAGTTCCCCAACATTTATCCTTGGTCCCCCTCATTTACTTGTTGCTCCCTGGTCTCCGCAGGCATGGGGTCAGCTTCTATATGTATACTGATGACTCCCAGTTCTACGTTTCGATCACCCTGCTCAATCCCATGACCATATTTGTGCTGTCACACTGTGCTTGTCCAACATCAGGTCCTAGATGAGTCAGAACTTTTTCTAATTTAACAGAAGACTAAAGCTGCTATAAACTTGCGCACTCCACCAATTCCATTCCCCTCCCCAGCCTTGGGACTTCTTTTAATGTTAAAGATGTTGTATGTGGTAAACCACTTTTATCGTTCACTATCGTTACACTATGGTTATCACTGTTTATATCGTTACACTATGGTTATCACGGTTTACACTGTTGTATCACTACACAAGGTTACCTCTTGCCACGCTGTTATACCTGGGCTGACCACAGCTGACTCCACCCATGGCTCCGCCTGCTTGCCCAGGTATAAAGGTGGTCGACTGGCTGGTATTCCTCCTTGTTGGATCCGATCACCCGCGAGGGTGGGTTCTGTTATTTAGCCAATAAAAACCTATAGTTACTAACTTAACTCGTCGCTTTTCATGAACTGAATTGATAGGTATATCAATTTTATTGGCTAAATTTTGAAATGTCTGTACCGGAGCAGCCAAACGAACAGCCCCAGCCAAACGGCCAGCTACAACAGCCCCAGCAGCCGGCCTGGCTGCGAGCCCTCCGACCGCCGTACCTGGATCTAAACCCACAGGCTGCGAATTCAGCCCTCGACTTCGAACACTGGCTGAGCTGCTTCGAAGCCTACCTGGGAGAATCCGGCGTGCCTCCGGTATCCAAACTAAGAGTTCTGACCGCCCAGGTGAGCCCTAAAGTATTTGCGCTCATCCGGGACATTGCTACATACGAGGACGCCCTCAACCTGCTAAGAGAGCAGTACCGGAGCCCTGTAAACTCAATATACGCCAGGCATCTCCTAAGATCCCGCTCGCAACAGCCAGGAGAGTCGGTTGATGATTTCTTACAGGCGCTACAAATACTCGGCAGGGACTGTGACTTTAAAGCCGTAACAGCTGCAGAACATACCGATGGAAATATCCGCGATGCCTTCGTGAAAGGCCTTCGGTCAGACTACTCACGGCAAAGACTGCTGGAATCAAAGGACCTCGACCTGAAAACAGCTGCTATCCTCGCTCGCTCCTTGGAAGTGGCCCATCGGGACCTCGAGGCGTACTCCAGGTACTGTGCTGCGCGACCCTGGGACTTGGGCCCGACTCCGGCCGCAATACCCCTCGCACCGCCGCCCCTGGGGCCTACCACAGCGTCGGTGTCCCGGAACCGATCGGGACCGCCACCCCCGGTACCGGCTGCGACATCGGAGCCCCGCGATCGGGCCGCCGGCTGCTTCTTCTGTGGCCAGGCGAAACACCCGAGGGCGCGCTGCCCTGCAAGAAACGCGACCTGCTCCGACTGCCACAAGAAAGGCCACTTCGCGAAGGCCTGCAGGGGGAAAGCCACAGACGCCAGCAGTGCCTCATGCGAGTTGTGGGGGCGGCCATCATTCATCAAGGCCACAGGTGCCAGCATCACCTCGTGTGAGTCGTGGGGGCGGCCATCTTTGATCAAGGCCACCGACACCGGCAGTGCCTCATGTGAGTTGTGGGGGCGGCCATCTTCTCTGCCATTTTGTTCAACGTCGTGGGCGCCGCCATTTTGTTCACCACACTCGACCACCACCTCGTCTCCAGACCCGACCACCGCCTCACCCGCAGACTACAGCAGCTCGCTCAGCCATACACTAGCCTCCGTCACACTTGACCAAGCTCGCCCACATCACCTGTCCAAGTCCATGATGGACATCAAAGTAAACGGCCACGCCACGACCTGCCTGTTCGGCAGCGGAAGCACGGAGAGTTTCATCCATCCAGACACGGTGAGCTGCTACTCCCTCACTGTCCGGCCAACGCGCAATCGGATCTCGATGGCGTCGAGGTCCCATTCAACAGACATCAGCGGCTACTGTGTTGTGACCCTGTCGGTTAGGGGCACGGAGTATAAAAATTTTAAACTTCTCGTCCTGCCCCAGCTCTGCGCTGCCGTCCTACTAGGGCTGGATTTCCAATGCCACCTCCAAAATGTCACCTTGGCATACGGTGGATCCCTCCCCCCCCCCTCACGGTCTACAACCAGCAATTCCTAAACCGCCCACCGCGTACCACCTGCGGCCTATCCACCCTCAAAGTCCCGCCCCCCTCCCTGTTCGCTAACCTCACCCGCGACTGTAAACCCGTCGCTACCAAGAGCAGGCGGTACAGCGCCGGGGACAGAGCTTTTATTAGCTCCGAGGTGCAGCGACTCCTGAAGGAGGGCATCATCGAGGGAAGCAACAGCCCCTGGCGTGCCCAGGTCGTAGTCGTTAAGACCGACGATAAACACCGCCTGGTCATCGACTACAGCCAAACCATAAACCGGTACACCCAGCTGGACACATGCCCCCTTCCCCGCATATCTGATATGGTCAATCAGATTGCACAGTACCGGGTATTCTCTACCATCGACCTTAAGTCGGCCTATCACCAACTCCCTATCCGCCCTGAGGACCGCCAGTATACCGCCTTCGAGGCGAATGGCCACCTCTACCACTTCCTTAGGGTTCCCTTCGGCGTCACCAACGGGGTTTCGGTCTTCCAAAGGGAGATGGACCGGATGGTTGACCAGAACGGGCTGCATGCCACGTTCCCTTATCTAGATAACGTCACCATCTGCGGCCGCGACCGGCAGGACCATGATGTTAATCTGGAGAAATTCCTCCGTACGGCCCAACGGCTGAACCTCACCTACAATAAGGAGAAATGTGTGTTTAACACCTCGCGCCTTGCCATCCTCGGCTGCGTAGTAGAGAACGGAGTCATCGGCCCCGACCCCGAAAGAATGCGCCCCCTCATGGAGCTCCCCTTCCCCCACTGTCCAAAGGCGCTGAAGAGAACCCTGGGGCTCTTCGCTTACTATGCCCAATGGGTGCCCAATTATGCGGACAAAGCCAGACCCCTCCACCAGTCCACCTCCTTCCCCGACAGCAGAAGCATGCGCAGCCTTCTCCCTCATAAAGGGAGACATTGCTAAGGCCACAATGCACGCGGTGGATGAGTCTATCCCTTTCCAAGTGGAGAGCGATGCATCCGACTTCGCCCTAGCTGCAACCCTTAACCAGGCGGGGAGACCTGTGGCCTTCTTCTCAAGGACCCTCCAGGGCCCTGAGATCCGACACTCTTCTGTCGAGAAGGAGGCCCAGGCGATCGTGGAGGCAGTACGACGCTGGAGGCATTACCTGGCAGGCAAACGATTTACCCTCCTCACCGACCAGCGTTCGGTCGCTTTTATGTTTAATAACAAGCTGAGGGGCAAAATCAAGAACGACAAGATCTTGAGGTGGAGAATTGAGCTCTCCACCTACGATTACGATATCTTGTACCGGCCTGGTAAACTGAACGAACCCCCAGATGCTCTATCACGAAGTACATGCGCCAACGCGCAAATTGATAGACTGCAGACCCTCCACAACGACCTCTGCCACCCCGGGGTCACCAGACTTTACCACTTCATTAAGGCCCGCAACCTGCCCTACTCCATCGAGGAGGTCAGGACCATGACCAGGAACTGCCAAACCTGTGCCAAATGCAAACCGCATTTCTATAGGCCGGACAGAGCAAGCCTGAACAAGGCCACCCGCCCCTTCGAGCGCTTGAGCATCGATTTTAAGGGGCCCCTCCCGTCCTCTGACCGTAATGTGTACTTCCTCAACATTATTGACGAGTACTCCCGTTTCCCCTTTGCCTTCCCCTGCCCAGACATGACCAGTACCACGGTCATCAAATGCCTGAACGACCTCTTCGCCTTGTTCGGGTTCCCGAACTATATACATAGCGACCGGGGCTCATCCTTCATGAGCGAGGAACTTCGCCAGTTCCTACTAGCGAGAGGTATTGCTGCAAGCAGGACCACCAGCTACAACCCCCGAGGGAACGGCCAGGTGGAAAGAGAGAACGCGACAGTCTGGAAGGCCGTTCTCTTAGCCTTAAAGTCTAAGGGCCTCCCAACCTCTCGCTGGCAGGAAGTCCTCCCGGCAGCGCTGCATTCCATCCGGTCACTGCTTTGCACTGCCATTAACGCCACCCCCCCATGAACGAATGTTTGTTTTCCCCAGGAAGTCGACTACGGGAACCTCGCTACCAACATGGCTGACTTCTCCGGGGCCCGTCTTGCTGCGGAAGCACGTGAGGGCCCATAAAACGGACCCCCTGGTCGAGAGGGTGGACCTCCTGCACGCCAACCCCCAGTACGCCTATGTGGCATACCCAGACGGGCGGGAGAACACAGTCTCCTTACGAGACCTCGCACTCTCGGGCACCCCTGAGACACCACTGTTACCCCCCACCATTCCCCCAAATCCAGCCCCGGTAGACGGCATGCCTGAACCCCATGAGCCTTCGCCGACCACGCAGACACCAGCCTTAACTTCAAATACTACACCTCCGCCGCCGCTGCTGCGCCGATCAGAAAGGCTTACAAGGCCTCCGGATAGACTGACATACCCGAACTGGTAGTACACTTCACCCCGCCAGACTCAAATTTAAACAAAGGGTGAATTGTATAAATGGAAGTAGTTGTTGCTAGCAAGGATCACCGCATGGCGATAAGGATTGGGAATTCTGGCTGATCTCCTCCCTCAGGTGATGAGGCAAGTTAGAGCTCCCTCCCTGCTGGCCCAGCCAACAGCAGCTAACTCAGCACAGACCACACAACTAGCTTCAGACATTCCTGGTCTCTATGGCTCAGCACCACACCAGTCTGTATACTAACCCACAGAGTCAACAATAACTTGCACTTATATAGTGCCATTAATGTGAAACATATCCCAAAGCATTTTCAACACTGGGGAACCCTTTACAGGGTTCAAAAAGACTGCAATTAAGTCTGCAAGCATAAAATTTCTATGTTAAAACTTTTAGTACAATGCTGACAAGACATCTGGCCAGACATAATATACTTGTGCCTTCAGTGAACTTTAAGTGCTATCACTAAGGTTATTTACTGGTTCCAATACTTAGTTAAACCAATACACCTTAATGTTGTGACAAATTAATCACCTCAAATTGCTCCCATCATCTGCACTTCATTCAGGTGTTACACAGCTCAAAAGTTCTCTGCAAAATACTTGCTCCAGACACAAAGGGTAAAAATCTAGGATTAAACTGCTGGTGTTTTTTTCCCCACAGTTCAAGTGGACAGAGTAGATAAATTTCACCAACCCACCATTATACTTTACTGAAAACATAGCACCAACACTAGCTTATATAGCCTTGGTGGATGGAGAGGAGGTATAGAGATCCTAGCCAAGTCCAGATCTGTTTCAGACTTTGAAATAAAAACCCAAAGTCTTGTATCAGTACAAAAATGTGATCCTTCTGACTTTTTGGGTTTTAAGCAGAGGTCAGAAAAGATACCACATGGATAACAGGCTTGTGGCAGCAAGACGCTCATTGCAACAGCGCATTTTGATCCTTCAATGTCAGCTCTACCATTGTGAAGCAGAATTCACGAAGCATTGGATTGTTCACCCACTAATAGGGAACGGGGACAGGGTTTAGACTGTAGTTTTACCCTACTGATGTGTTGTTGCAATAGTAATCCTGAAGGACTAATCTACGAGGGAATAAAGAGGGAATGAACTTAAGTCAAACTTAGTTTCAACAATGAGCAACCTCAGCCTACCTACAGCTACTAGACCCTAAGCTTCACAACTCAAACATTCTGTGGGGTACAGTACACACTATGTATTGAGCTTTAACCACATGCTTAATGTTTACTTCGGTTTTTAGATAAAGTATTTTTAGTGTCATGCCCAGAGAAACTTTCATAAGATGGAGCCCATGCACAAACAGCAAGCTTTTTACAACCAAACATCACTAACAGAATAGAGCAAAAGGTAATCACTGATACAGGTACATGGGCTGTTCCATGAAATATGGCAAAAATAACCAAACACCGCCACCCCATCATAGTCACTTGAACCAGAATTGGTTTGTGGGGCAAACAGATTTTCCTGTTGGAAAACTGTTTCCCGTTTATATCAAAGATTCTACTATTCTCCAGTTTTCACCTAGATCTACAACAGAAGGATTAAAGTAACAGTACAGTTGTGAACAAAGTTTCCATTCCAGCATCTGGAAATGCTCAGTGACCTCAACCTTGGATTTTGATTTAGTTCAAGCACGACTCATCATCAGTTTACACTCTACAGAAGTATATTCCAACAACGAACTGTGCTGTAGGCATGGCAACACTATTTATTTGATATAATCTGGTTCACATAACAAGGCACGCCTATGCCAGTCCCCCTGGCATGACACCAACTCATCTGTATTAAATCAAAGACATCGGTTACTTCCTGCAATCCACTTTAGTATCGTTCAACTCTTGACAGCTCGGTTTTATTGGACACAGCCAGAAATTTTCACACATCCATTGTGCTCTACCAAAACCTTAGCAACAGCATTGCAGAGGCTACAGAAACACTCACCAACTAAATGCCTCTCCCCAAACAAAAATTCATTTTTGACAGATGCCAAGCTTCAGGTTCATTTCTACCTTCTCCAATACCTCTATAGCCAGACGCAGTCTTCACCATACTCTACAGCCAAACAAGAGCTCAAAATATTAAATATATTCTTTTTAGAATTTTTCTAACCACTCAGTCAGTCAATCACTGCCTCACAGGCTCCAACAATAAGTGAAGCCAAGTCTACCCTTGAATGTAAGAAGTATGATCAAGAAGTTTGCAGATGATACAAAATTTGGCCGTGTGTTTGTTAATGAAGATGAAAGCTGCAGACTGCAGGAAGATATCAATGGACTGGTCAGGTGGGCAGAACAGTGGCAACTGGAATTCAATCCAGAGAAGTGTGAGAATGCATTTGAGGAGGGCTAACAAGGCAAGGGAATACACTATAAATGGTAGGACACTGAAGTGCAGAGGAACAAAGGGACCTTGGAGTGCATGCCCACAGATCCCTGAAGGTAGCAGGGCAGGTAGATAAGGTGGTTAAGAAGGCATATGGGATACTTGCCTTTATTAGCCGAGGCACAGAATATAAGAGCAGAGGGGTTATGCTTGAACTGTATAAAACACTAGTTGGGCCGCAGCTAGAATACTGCGTGCAGTTCTGGTCACCACATTACAGGAAGGATGTGATTGCACTAGAAAGGGTGCAGAGGAGATTTACGAGGATGTGGCCTGGGCTGGGGAATTTTAGCTATGAGGAAAGATTGAATAGGCTGGGGTTGTTTTCTTTGGAACAGAGCAGGCTGAGGGGAGACCTAATTGAGGTGTATAAAATTATGGGGGGGCCTAGGTAGCGAGGATAGGAAGGACCTATTTCCCTTAGCAGAAGGGTCAATAACCAGGGGGCATAGATTCAAAGTAATTAGTAGGAGGTTTAGAGGGGATTTGAGGAGAAATGTTTTCACCCAGAGGGTGGTGGGGGTCTGGGACTCACTGCCTGAAAGGGTGATAGAGGCAGAAACCCTCATCACATTTAAAAAGGACTTGGATATGCACCTGAAGTGCAATAACCTACAAGGTTACAGACCAAGAGCTGGAAAGTAGGATTAGGGGGCATAGCTCTTTGTCAGCCGGCACGGACAAGGTGGGCCGAACGGCCTCCTTCTGTGCTGTAAATTTCTATGATTCTATGATACCCATTGAGGAGCGGAGGTGAACAAGAGCAGGCCTGCTCAGTCTGGTTTCGCAGTAAACGTGCCTTCGCATTGGTTTAGGGAGGGGAAACTGGCCATGAATCTCACTCAATACTGTGCAGCAACCCTCGCTGGAAGTGTTTCAGTGAATGGCCAGTGAGTACAGGATTGGGTTCAGCTGTGCTGCCAGCCAACACATTCAAAGATCATGTGTGATGAATGACAACTTGTTGAGCAATTGGTACTTGTGGAGCCGTGCCCCCACAAGAAGACAGCACCGTCAGGAGGACAGCTGACAACTAGCAAGGAACACAATGGCTTCCTTGTAGCTTTCCCCACAACTATGAAGCTGACACGTACAGGATTAAGCAATATTTAAATGTCTGAGTGCAACATAATAGTCAGCTTCAGATTTTTGCACTAGTCAGAAAAACAGAGTTGGATGGTTTAGAAATATCATCTAAATTCATATGTTACAGCCTTGAAAAAAAAAGATTTTCCACTATTCCCCTTCCCCATTCATACATTCACCGTTCATTCCATGACCATTCCACAAACCACACATTCTCTCCCAAAAATCACCATCAACCTCCATTAGCAAAAATGGCTCATAGGACCATTCTTCCAATTCTTTTTTCTTTTGAGGAGGTAGGGGGGGGAAAAAGGGCTTCTATTCAGCATCTCCACCTTCCCACCACCCCCAAGCAGGCCAAATGAGATGAGGAAATCACTGGCACGTCTACACACTGTGATGCAACACACAACACCCTCCTTCTGCACTTTTATAAAAAAACATTATAAAAGATTTACTGTAGTTTGTTTTTGTTCTTGAATAATGTGAAGATTGCAGGCTACAGCTCGAGATTAACACTGCGTACTTCAGTTATATACTTTTTTTATTCCAATTTAACTTTTTTTGATTTGACACTTGGATTCTCAGGGTTTGATTTAATCGTGACACACCCACTCAGCCAACAGCAAATGTTGCTGACAGACTCAATTTGTTTTGTTTGTGACTGGCTCATGTGACTCACTACAATCAATGTAACGGATCAGTGGAGTCAGACAGATTAGTGCAGGGAGATTTAAAATTGGAAACATCGCTGATCTACACTAGCAGTCAGCATCCTAGGGCAGTTAGGGAGGCCGATTATAGTGTATGCTGCATAAACAGGATTTTAAAATGATTACCAGCAATTTTAAGACATCAGTAAGGAGAGCAAGTCAACATAGTAAAAGTTATGCCTACCAAACAACCAATTCTATGTTAGATTCCAAACAGTCTAGTCATACAAAAAACATTGTGAAATCTCAGTAGTAATTGGACTCCAAGGTTAGGATTGAGTGCCACAGTGGAACCCAACAGCTCAAACCAATTCTTTGACAGACTCTTTTCGCTTGTTCTCAATTTCATCGAGAGTCATGCAAGATTAAGAACTAACTTTACAATACAATTCCAATCCGTGTCCTGGATACAGTGTAAAAACAAATTTGGCACAGGACTACCAAGAGATTTGAACACAAGTAAAACTCCCTTAGCACTGCCAGAGAAATATCAAAACAGCATTAAGCTACTGTGAAAGATTAACCAGCAGAAACGAAGTCTTGGACAGAGTGCGGAACCTCCCAGTGTGTGCCCATTGCACGGCAGGTTTGCCTCCACTTTACAGGGCTACAACAATTAATGTAATGATCACACAATTTTATACATTTTAGTTTCAGCATTGGATCTAATCTACAGCCCCATTTAAGAGATATGGTAAATCTCTCAGGGATAGAGCAACAAGTGTCTCCCCTTATAGAGAAGGTCTCAATAAACAAGTCCCTTCCTTTTAATAGGGAAAGCACCATTATTAGTCTGGGGGTGGGAGGGAAAGGAGAGAAAATGGACACCCAAACGGATATCCTTAAACAAGATTTTCTAAAAATAGTGAAATCAAGGCAAATAATACCCATGGAAGGAAGAATGTTTTAGCCACTTTGGAGAAAGGGAAAAAGAAATACACACGCACGCATGGAAGAGCTGTCCAGTTTCCCCCTTTCCCCACAGCCCTCTATTAGATAGTCTCTTTCAATATGCAAACCAACTGGTTGCATCAGAGGTAAAGTTGTGTTTGAAATTCAAAATAAACAGGTAAATGACTGCATTAAAATAGCATGCAAAGGAATTCTCCAGATTGCGTTCAGCAGTGCACTATCAGAGGAAATTCAACCTGTCTGTCTTATTTAGAATTCATATTTTGAAAGAAAGTAGAATGGCTCCTCAGAGGCATAAGGAGATGTGCGGAGGCGGATATTTTTGATGGTGGGGGTTGTAGGACAAGCCGAGACTGAATTGGTTGGGGGGGGGGAACGGAAAGAAGAGAATCACTCCTCTCAAGCTACTTCTTGCCAATTGCTTTGGAAAACTCCGTCCTGACTGCACAGATTTGTTCTACTACAAATAGTGTGGGCAGTTGGGAATTTATGGATAATGGCTTCAAAAGGATGAAGTTTGGCCGGAGACAAGTCACTGTTTTACAGAGGACGTTTGTGCACGCATAAGGTACTCTAGTGGGCCTTCCATTCCCTTGCATCTACTGTCAGATATTGTTATGTTCGAATGGCCACTCATATTGGTGGAGTATTAATTAACTGCTCTTATTTCCAGACCCTCTTAACCATTCCGTCAAAGGAATACAAGAGCAAGAGAAGTTTCAACAACAAAAAAATTAAAAAAGTGACCATGAAGCTGTTGGATTGTTGTAGAAACTCAACTGGTTTACTGATGTCCTTTAGGGAAGGAACACTGTTTCCCTCTGAAACACCCTATCAAGCCACTTATTTGAATCAAATCACTACCAACAGTTCAAGAAGGCGGCCCACCACCACCTTCTCAGGGCAACCAGAAATGGGCAATAAATGCCGGCCTTGCCAGCAACGCCCACATCCAGAGAATGAAAAAAACCACATACATCTACACATCAACATACATGCAAAACGTCCTACCACTAATTCTGGTTAACCTTTCACATTGAAAGCACAATAGCCTTGAACCGTTAGAGAGGCCACACATGGCGCATGTACATAAACACACCTACAATGGTAGGTGTTCAACTTCAACCACATGTTGCTGTCATGGGGATACCCAGCTTGTTGCATTGCATTTTCACCACCAGATGTGGCTATTCCCCAGGTGGTGAATTCTGGGAAGAATGTGTTTAGTGAGTTTATGTTCCAACTATGTTAAACTCTGCAAAGAATTCAGGCTCACAGATTAGGAACTTTAAAGCTAAAATTCTATGGAAGGAATTGCAACAAAACCACAGTCCATAAGCTAACTACAATGAACTCGGATCTTCCAGAATTGCACTTCAACGTAGGATTTGTTAAGTAAAGTTTAACATTCGTTCACAGTTTAAGATTCTACGGGCAAGGTGTTTAATCCGGAGTTATAAATGCGTACCAAGTGTCATTTTCCTTCCAGCTATAAAAAAAAACTCTGCAATGATACAATGGGCTGGAACATCAATGCACGGCAGCAGACTAAAGGGTGTGGTGCACAACCGCCGTGTCAGCTGTCATGATGAGGTTCCAAAAATCCAGACTTCTGCAGTAAGGGAAAATTGCAGGGAGTGTCATCAGCAGGTCACTGCACACCCCCTAGGCAGTGCACTGGTCAGTACAACACTGCAGATAACCTGGGAGCAGTTTACCAGCCCTTGGCCACAGTTGGCACATGGCTTTGAGAGATCGAAAGAATAACCGAATGCACAATTAAAGTGATAGTTTGAATGCAAAATCTCAGGTGCAGGATTGCTTGGTAAAACAAACACTCACAGGGCCAAATAATTAATGCCCGCAGAGCAAGAATACTTGATTTTTTTTGAACTTGTCAAGTGATGTGTGTTTGAAAATAAGCTATGTAGCATAACATTTACTGCCCAAATTTATATGCACAACTGGAGGCTTTGTTCAACAGGATGAAGAAACAAACTGCCCCATCTCACTTTCTGTAACTGGACTTGCTTCTAGGAAAAGTTACGTAACCAGAGGCTGTTATGAATCTCACTAAAACCACACGTACACAGAAAAACTCTCTTCCTCCACCCTAAACAAATGTTGACAGCCTGTGAAAACCAATTAAAAATCAAAGTGCAAAGATCTGCAAACGGTCATGGGCTACACATTTAAAGTCTTGGTTACTGCATGCATCTGTCCTCCTATTATGCTGGGCATCTTAAAATGTGGTTCAAATTTTATCTCAAGTTCATTTTATGAAAATCAACCTAGTGTCTGGCAAAATTGTAGGATCTTCCTGGTCTGCATCATTTAGTATTGCAGGGAACGGTTGGGGGAAGCATGCCCTCATTCCACCTCGACAGGTTCAATCGCTGGTCTGTGCTAGGTTAGCTCATCTCTACCCAGGCAGCACTGTGGACGCTCTAATGGGTCTCGGTGCCCCTGGCTTAGGGAAGAGAAAGATTCAATTCTACTGACGGGGTAACTTAGATTTCCCTCCGCTGCTGATTGAACTGTTGTGCATTTCCCCACTGTTTTCAGCCTTCATTCCCTCCACACAAGAACCAAGGCTGTAGTAGGAAATTAATGTAATTTACTGGAATGCTGACCAATAAGAGAAGCGCCCATCAGCATTTTACCATTTAGCCAGTAAACGTGGGCAGCACACCATGGTGTCTATGTAAACTGGGAATCTCAGTAAAGGAGGTAGAGTCTAACATTTATAAAGATAGCAAGCCTTTATAAAAAAAAAAATCACAATAGAACTGGAGCAAGGAAACCAATTCCATCGCCAAACTTGGGTTCTATACAATATCTTACAACTCGCAATAGCTAAACAGTCAATGCACAAAGTTACTGTCAGCGACGATACACAAGTGGGCACATTCCAAAAGCTGGTTATGCTATCTGCCAGACGCATTCCAGGCAAACCAATACTGCTCGTGTCAGTGAATCTAAAGCCTGCTTACCTCATAAGCTGCTTCAGACAGAAAGCCGAATTACAGCAGAAATTTGAAAACTGTCGCATCACTATCAGCTCAGCTCTCATTTAAATTATTGAACTTGATGTTTGTAATGTTGCTTTTACACGAAGTAGAATTTTTTTAATTTTTTTTATTCACTTATGGGATCTGGGCGTCGCTGGCACGGCCGGCATTTATTGCCTATCCCTAATTGCCCTCGAGAAGGTGGTGGTGAACCGTCTTCTTGAACCGCTGCAGTCCGTGTGGTGAAGGTACTCCCACAGTGCTGTGAGGGACATTGTTCCAGGATTTTGACCCAGCGGCGATGAAGGATCGGCGACATACTTTTAAGTCAGGATGGTGTGTGACTTGGAGAGGAACTTGGAGGTGGGGGTGTTCCCATGCGCCTGCTGCCCTCGTCCTTCTAGGTGGAAGAGATCGGTTTGGGAGGTGCTGCCGAAGAAGCCTTGGCGAGTTGCTGCAGTGCATCTTGTAGATGGTACACACTGCAGCCCCGGTACGCCGGTGGTGGAGGGAGTGAATGTTTAAGGTGGTGGATGGGGTGCCAATCAAACGGGCTGCTTTGTCTTGGATGGTGTCGAGCTTCTTGAGTGTTGTTGAAGCTGCATTCATCCAGGCAAGTGGAGAGTATTCCATCACACTCCTGACTTGTGCCTTGTAGATGGTGGAAAGGCTTTGGGGAGTCAGGAGGTGAGACACTCACCGCAGAATACCTAGCCTCTGACCTGCTCTTGTTGCCACAGTATTTATGTAGCTGGTGCAGTTAAGTTTCTGGTCAATGGTGACCCCCAGAATGTTGATGGTACGGGATTCGGCGATGGTAATGCCGTTAAATGTCATGGGGAGGTGGTTAGACTCTTGCTTGTTGGAGATAGTCATTGCTTGGCACTTCTGTGGCGCTAATGTTACCTGCCACTTATCAGCCCAAGCCTGAACGTCGTCCAGGTCTTGTTGCATGCGGGCATGGACTGCTTCATTATCTGTGGAGTTGTGAATGGCGCGGAAAACTGTGCAGTCATCAGCGAACACCCCCATTTCTGACCGTATGTTGGAGGGAAGGTCATTGATGAAGCAGCTGAAGATGGTTGGGCCTAGGACACTGCCCTGAGGAACTCCTGCAGCAATGTCCTGGGGCTGTGATGATTCACCTTCAATCACCACAACCATCTTTCTTTGTGCCAGGTATGGCTCCAGCCAGTGGAGCGTTTTCTCCGATTTCCATTGACTTCAGTTTTAGTAGGGCTCCTTGATGCCACACTCGGTCAAATGCCGCCTTGATGTCAAGGGCAGTCACTCTCACCTCACCTCTGGAATTCAGCTCCTTCGCCCATGTTTGGACCAAGGCTGTAATGAGGTTGGTAGCCGAGTGGTCTTGGCAGAACCCAAACTGGGCATCAGTGAGCAGGTTATTGGTGAGTAAGTGCCGCTTGATTGCACTGTCGATGACACCTTCCATCACTTTGCTGATGATTGAGTAGACTGATGGGGCGGTAATAGGCTGGATTGGATTTGTCCTGCTTTTTGTGGACAGGACATACCTGGGCAGATGCCAGTGTTGTAGCTGTACTAGAACAGCTTGGCTAGAGGCGTGGCTAGTTCTGGAGCACAAGTCTTCAGCACGATAGCCAGGATGTTGTCGGGGCCCATAGCCTTTGCTGTATCCAGTGCGCTCAGCCATTTCTTGATATCACGTGGAGTGAATCGAATTGGCTGAAGGCTGGCTTCTATGATGGTGGGGACCTCCGGAGTAAGCCGATATGGACCATCCACTCGGCACTTCTGGCTGAAGATGGTTGCAAACGCTTCAGCCTTGTCTTTTGCACCCATGTGCTGGGCTCCGCCATCACTGACGATGGGGATATTTATGGAGCCTCCCCCTCCTGTTAGTTACACAAGAAATGTAATTTCACATTTTGGGAGAAAAAGTTTGAAACTTGAAATCGTGGCATATTAAGAATCATCAGTCTCCACAGATTTGCATTTTACATCTAATGTTCATGTCGAACAGACCAGGGGCTGTACATGGTTATCCAAAGAGATTAGGATCATACCAGGACTTTAGGAAGGAGTTTTAAAAGTGAAAGTCAAAGTGATGTATGTTACCACGACTTGATAAAAGTTGATGACATAAGGATGGAAGGAATCATTTTTATTTTAAAACTTGGCTCACGCACAGCATTTTACATCTACAGAAGATGCCTTACATTCGAACACCTGCCCCACCGATAATGTCCTTTCCATTTGTAATTTTGTAAGAAATCACAACACCAGGTTATAGTCCAACAGCTTTATTTGAAATCACAAGCTTTCGGAGCGCTGCTCCTTCGTCAGGTGAAGTGGAGAGATGCATAAAAACACAACTTATATAGTCAGAGAATAATGTCAGATGTTTACAGGTAATCTTTCTAACTGCCATTTATCACACCTCGGCAGAGAGATAATCACAGCAATCAAAGGTGTAAATGGTGTCCAAACAGGTCAGTCAGGAAAACATTACATCAAAGAACAATGAGGTGGGGTCACAAGGGGTCAAATGTTGCGGATGCTGGGGTCTGTATGAAAAACAAAAAAAGACAAAAAACTTTTTTTTGCTGGAAATCACAGCAGGTCCGGCCGCATCTGTGTGGAGAGAACAAGCCAACGACGACTCGAGTCTGGATGACCCTACGTCAGGTGGGGTTACATGTAACGTGACATGAATCCAAGATCCCGGTTCAGGCCGTCCTCATGGGTGCGGAACTTGGCTATCAGTTTCTGCTCGATGATTTTGCGTTGTCGTGTGTCTCGAAGGCCGCCTTAGAGAATGCTTACCCGAAGATCGGAGGCTGAATGTCCTTGACTGAAGTGTTCCCCGACTGGGAGGGAACACTCCTGCCTGGCGATTGTTGCGCGGTGTCCGTTCATCCGTTGTCGCAGTGTCTGCATGGTCTCGCCGATGTACCATGCTCCGGGACATCCTTTCCTGCAACGTATGAGGTAGACAACGTTGGCCGAGTCACATGAGTATGTACCATGTACCTGGTGTCCTCACGTGTGATGATGGTATCTGTGTTGATGATCTGGCATGTCTTGCAGAGGTTGCTGTGGCAGGGTTGTGTGGTGTCGTGGTCGCTGTTCTCCTGAAAGTTGGGTAATTTGCTGCGAACGATGGTCTGTTTGAGGTTAGGCGGCTGTTTGAAGGCGAGTAGTGGAGGCGTGGGGATGGCCTTAGCGAGGTGTTCGTCGTCATCGATGACATGTTGAAGGCTGCGAAGAACATGGCGTAGTTTCTCCGCTCCGGGGAAGTACTGGACGACGAAGGGTACTCTGCTGGTTGTGTCCCGTGTTTGTCTTCTGAGGAGGTCTATGCAATTTTTCGCTGTGGCCCGTCGGAACTGTCGATCGACGAGTCGAGCGTCATATCCCGTTCTTACGAGGGCGTCTTTCAGTGTCTGTAGATGTCCATCGCGTTCCTCCTCGTCTGAGCAGATCCTGTGTATTTGCAGGGCTTGTCCATAGGGGATGGCTTCTTTAACGTGGTTGGGGTGGAAGCTGGAGAAGTGGAGCGTCGTGAGGTTGTCCGTGGGCTTGCGGTAGAGTGAAGTGCTGAGCTGTCCGTCTTTGATGGAGATTCGTGTGTCCAAGAATGAAACCGATTCTGAGGAGTAGTCCATGGTGAGTTTGATGGTGGGATGGAACTTGTTGATGTTATCGTGTAGTCTTTTCAGTGATTCTTCGCCGTGGGTCCATAGGAAGAAAATGTCGTCGATGTATCTGGTGTATAGCGTTGGTTGGAGGTCCTGTGCAGCGAAGAAGTCTTGCTCGAACTTGTGCATGAAGATATTGGCGTATTGGGGTGCGAATTTGGTCCCCATGGCAGTTCCGTGTGTTTGGGTAAAGAACTGGTTGTCGAAGGTGAAGACATTGTGGTCAAGGATGAAGCGGGACACAACCAACAGAGTACCCTTCGTCGTCCAGTACTTCCCCGGAGCGGAGAAACTACGCCATGTTCTTCGCAGCCTTCAACATGTCATCGATGACGACGAACACCTCGCTAAGGCCATCCCCACGCCTCCACTACTCGCCTTCAAACAGCCGCCTAACCTCAAACAGACCATCGTTCGCAGCAAATTACCCAACTTTCAGGAGAACAGCGACCACGACACCACACAACCCTGCCACAGCAACCTCTGCAAGACATGCCAGATCATCAACACAGATACCATCATCACACGTGAGGACACCAGGTACATGGTACATACTCATGTGACTCGGCCAACGTTGTCTACCTCATACGTTGCAGGAAAGGATGTCCCGGAGCATGGTACATCGGCGAGACCATGCAGACACTGCGACAACGGATGAACGGACACCGCGCAACAATCGCCAGGCAGGAGTGTTCCCTCCCAGTCGGGGAACACTTCAGTCAAGGACATTCAGCCTCCGATCTTCGGGTAAGCATTCTCTAAGGCGGCCTTCGAGACACACGACAACGCAAAATCATCGAGCAGAAACTGATAGCCAAGTTCCGCACCCATGAGGACGGCCTGAACCGGGATCTTGGATTCATGTCACGCTACATGTAACCCCACCTGACGTAGGGTCATCCAGACTCGAGTCGTCGTTGGCTTGTTCTCTCCACACAGATGCGGCCGGACCTGCTGTGATTTCCAGCAAAAAAAAAGTTTTTTGTCTTTTTTTGTTTTTCATACAGACCCCAGCATCCGCAACATTTGACCCCTTGTGACCCCACCTCATTGTTCTTTGATGTAATGTTTTCCTGACTGACCTGTTTGGACACCATTTACACCTTTGATTGCTGTGATTATCTCTCTGCCGAGGTGTGATAAATGGCAGTTAGAAAGATTACCTGTAAACATCTGACATTATTCTCTGACTATATAAGTTGTGTTTTTATGCATCTCTCCACTTCACCTGACGAAGGAGCAGTGCTCCGAAAGCTTGAGATTTCAAATAAAGCTGTTGGACTATAACCTGGTGTTGTGTGGTTTCTTACATTTGTCCACCCCAGTCCAACACCGGCATCTCCACACCATTTGTAATTTTGACATGGAACTGGAACAGAAAGATCATCCAACAGCAGTTTGCTAGAAACCATTTTGATATCATTGGTCTTTTTCCCATTCCACTATAGTTAACAAGGTCATCAATCCTACATGTAAACTGTTTCCATGTCGTCAATCACCTGCCATGTATAGATACCATATTCTTAAATGAGAGAAAAATCGGACTCCTTTGCTCATATCTGTGTCTTGACAGTTTTCTCCTCTGTCCTCCACTCCTGAAGGAGTTGACTCCTCACTGGGTTACATTGCTGTGGTACATCACCTAACTTCTCTTACTCACTGGACCTTCAAGCTGATTATTAGGCCACTTGATCAGAGGTATCCCAGCTGAACCCCATCCTGTTCTCAACATTATACGTGGGCATTTCCAGCAAGGGTGCCCAGACAATCAGGCAACCCCTGGCCAATTTTCCATCTCACTAATCCAGAGACACTCAGGCCAATTGATCACCTACCACCATCTTCAGCTGAGAACAGTTCACTCAGAGATTGGAGACCAAACCTGGGACTTCCTGTTCTGTACATCTCAGTTATTCAATATGTAAACACACTGACTATCGGGGAACAAGTCTTTTTTTTTAAAGAATATTGGGTGTACAGGGCACAATTTCAAAATTTGCAAATGACACAAAACTTGGACGTATAGTGAACAGTGAGGAGGATAGTGACAGACTTCAAGAGGACAGACAGGCTGGTGGAATGGGCGGGCACATGGCAGGTGGAATTTAACACCGAAAAGTGTGAAGTGATACATTTTGATAGGAAGAACGAGGAAAGGCAATATAAACTAAAGGGTACAATTCTAAAGGGGGTGCATGAACAGAGCGACCTGGGGGTATATGTGCACAAATCATTGAAGGTGACAGGGCAGGTTGAGAAAGCGGTTAAAAACCATAAATGCTGGGCTTTATAAATAGAGGTATAGAGTACAAAAGCAAGGAAGTTATGATGAACCTTTATAAAACACTGGTCCAACCTCAACTGGAGTATTGTCCAATTCTGGGCACCGCACTTTAAGGATGTGAAGGCCTTAGGGTGCCGAAAAGATTTACAAGAATGGTTCCAGGGAGGAGAGACTTCAATTACGTGGCTAGACTGGGAGAAGCTGGGGTTGTTCTCCTTAGAGCAAAGACAGTTGAGTGGAGATTTGGGAGGTGTTCAAAATCATGAGGGATCTAGATAGAGTAGAGAGAGAGAAACTGTTCCCATTGGCGGAAGGGTCGAGAACCAGAGGACACTGATTTAAGGTGATTGGCAGAAGAACCAAAGGCAGCATGATGAAAAACTTTTTTACGCAGCAAGTGGTTAGGATCTGGAATGCATTGCCTGAAAAGGGTGGTGGAGGCAGATTCAATCGTGGTTTTCAACAGGGAATTGAAGAAGGGGATGAATGTTTGGTAGAAATCTATTGAGCCTTGGATCTATAGAACTGAGCCTCACATGTGGTGTAACACTTTGAGAAGCTTGAAAAGATAAATTGTGACTCGTCCTTCAATCAAAACCAGTCGGTATTAAAGCTGTAGTGTA
Source organism: Somniosus microcephalus (assembly GCF_052327205.1). Lineage (NCBI taxonomy): Eukaryota > Metazoa > Chordata > Chondrichthyes > Squaliformes > Somniosidae > Somniosus > Somniosus microcephalus. Next base: position 40,594,302 of record NC_141018.1, read on the forward strand.
CAAAGGCTGTACTGGAGTTTGCTTTAACCTTATGTACTGGTATTTGAAGTGTACCAATTTTAAATTGAAATGCTGGCAGCAAAGGAAGCAATTGTGGTATTTCATCCTGACTATCTTTGTTTTTGGCTTTAAATGTTTCATGCTATGTTTTTAACCCCACCCCGGCATGCTGGTGAATACTTGAGTCCAACCTTCCACACTGCAGCAGTGAAATACACGGCCTAATTTGGGAAGAGCTAGTCTCTTCGATAAGGATATAGAAACATAGAAGATAGGAGCAGGAGTAGGCCATTCGGCCCCTCGAGCCTGCTCCGCCATTCAATGAGATCATGGCTGATCATCCAAATTCAGTACCCTGTCCCTGCTTTCTCCCCATATTCCTTGATCCCTTTAGCCTTAAGAAATATATCCAACTCCTTCTTGAATATATTTAATGAATTGGCCTCTACTGCCTTCTGTGGTAGAGAATTCCACAGGTTCACCACTCTCTGGGTGAAGAAATTCCTCCTTATCTCTGTCCTAAATGGCTTACCCCTTATCTTTAGACTGTGACCCCTGGTTCTGGACTCCCCCGCCATCGGGAACATCCTTCCTGCATCTAGTCTGTCCAGTCCGGTTAGAATTTTATAAATTTCAATGAGATCCCCTCTCATTCTTCTAAACTCCAGTGAATATGAGCCCAATCGACCCAATCTCTCCTCATACGCGATTCCTGCCATCCCAGGTATCAGTCTGGTGAATCTTCGCTGCACTCCCTCCATGGCAAGAACATCCTTCCTCAGATAAGGCGACCAAAACTGCACACAATACTCAAGGTGTGGTCTCATCAAGGCCCTGTACAACTGCAGCAAGACATCCTTGTTCCTGTACTCGAATCCTCTCGCTATGAAGGCCAACATACCATTTGCCTTCTGAACCGCCTGCTGCACCTGCATGCTTACCTTCAGCGACTGGTGCACAAGGACACCCAGGTCTCGTTGCACTTCCCCTTCTCCCAATCTATTGCCGTTCAGATAATAATCTGCCTTCCTGTTTTTGCCACCAAAGTGGATAACCTCGCATTTATCCACATTATACTGCATCTGTCATGCATCTGCCCAATCACCCAACCTGTCCAAATCATACTGGAGTTTCTCGGCATCCTCCTCACAGCACACACACCCACCCAGCTTTGTGTCGTCTGCAAACTTGGAGATATTACATCTAGCTCCCTCGTCCAGATCATTAATATATACTGTGAATAGCTGGGGTCCTAGCACCGATCCCTGCGGTACCCCACTAGTCACTGCCTGCCACTCGGAAAAAGTCCCGTTTATTCCAACTCTTTGCTTCCTGTCTGCCAACCAGTTCTCTATCCAAGTGATTACCTTCCCCTCAATCCCATGCGCTTTAACTTTACACGCTAATCTCTTATGCAGGACTTTATCATAAGCCTTCTGAAAGTCCAAATACACCACATCCACTGGTTCTCCCTTATCTATTCTACCAATTACATCCTCAAAAAATTCCAGTAGAACAGTCAAGCACAATTTACCTTTTGTAAATCCATGTTGACTTTGTCCGATCCTGTCACTGTTTTCCAAGTGCTCTACTATTACATCTTTTTTAATGGACTCTAGCATTTTCCCCACTACCGATGTCAGGCTTACCGGTCTAGAATTCCCCGTTTTCTCTCTACCACCTTTTTTGAATAGTGGGGTTACATTAGCTACCCTCCAATCCATGGGTACTGTTCCAGATTCCATCGAATGTTGGAAGATGATCAGCAATGCATCTACTATTTCTAGGACCACTTCCTTAAGTACCCTAGGATGTAGATTATCAGGCCCTGGGGATTTATCTTCAATGCCGTCAATTTCCCTAACACCATTTCCCTACAAATACTGATTTCATTCAGTTCCTCCTTCTCATGAGACCCTATGTCCCCGACATCTCTGGGAGATTAGTGCTTTATCACTTTTGTGTCTCTGTGAAACACACTGGGACTTTTTATTACATTAAAGGCCTCATATAAAGGCAATGTGCTGATTAAGGCAAGTGTGCCTTGGAGAGTTAATGACTAGGCCCTCCAAAATGCAAGACATTGGCTGAGATTGTCCAGAAAGAGACCAGTTTTGAACGAAAACAAATCTACAAGCTGCACTGCTTGACTGGAGCCTACTATCTCAAACAGAAAACACTCTTAACATGGAGTGGATCAATCTTCAAAGTTTTGGTTGGATAAGAAAGTGTGGAATGAGAAAATTATCAATCCACTTTACAAGTCCATTCTTTCCAAAGCAGCACACACAGTTTGTACTCACCCTTATTTATGCGATCATCTGAGGGAAACAAATAACTGTAGGTACCATCGAGAGACAACATAGATATTTATCCCTGACTCAAGCCAAACAAACACAAAGATATCAATCTGGTATTCAGGCCTGAAAGGCACATTCCACAGATAACATTCTGACAGTCCCAAAGGACTGGTGCATGGAACACGCCTTGCTGTACAAGATCATTTTACACTTAACCCAGTACTTCCAATTCCCTTTCCTAAGCAGATTTTCACCAGCCTTTTCTTTATACAGTTGATCCTATGAGAACGAACTAATTTGATAATCATAGCTTCCTCCCAACTGCAACTTGGGGTATGCAGTGACTAAAAACCTGCTTACAACAATGTGTATTTATATAGCGCCTTTAACGTAGTAAAACGTCCCAATGCGCTTCACAGGAGTATTACATCCACATCGTCTCTGCCATCCATTGAAGTTCTGGTTTAGTTAGGTACACTGATGAAACTGTAAGTTTACTGTGAATATTAACTATTACTACAATAGTTGATCGCCCACGGTGTTGTACATGTGGAGTCAAGACCAACTGTAGTCTTCATGCGAAGCAGGTTTAGAGAGCAGGGGATAATTGGACCAGAGAGCGCATACTCAGTCGCTATCTTAAAGTCATACATTCTGTCTGATTCACCAGACTGATTCCTGTGATGGGGTACTGTCCCATGAGGAGAGATCGAGGAGACTCGGCCAATATTCCACAGAATTTGGAAAAAGGAGGTGATCTTATTGACACATAAAATTCTTACAGGGCTTGACAGGGTAGATGCTGGGAGGATGTTTCCTCAAAATGGGGAGTTTAGAACTAGGGGTCACAGTCTCAGAATAAGGGGCGGCCATTTAGAACTGAGGGGAGGAGAAATTTCTTCACTCAGAGGGCGGTGAATCTTTGGAATTCTCTACCCCAGAGGGCTGTGGAGGCTCAGTCGTCGAGTATATTCAAGACAGAGATCAATAGATTTTTGGATATTAAGGGAATCAAGGGATATGGGGATAGTGCAGGAAGGTGGAGTTGAGGTAGAAGATCAGCCATAATCTCATTGAATGGAGGAGCAGGCTCGAGGGGCCGAATGGCCGACTCCTGCTCCTATTTCTTATGGAGGGCCAAATGAACTACTCCTATTTCTTATGTTCTTATACAGCAATTTAGCAAGCAGAGTTGGTCGGAGCATAAAAGTCTCTGCAATACAGGATTAGGGGCTGGGAGATGCAAAACTTAAGTGTTGCAACATCACCCCTGGGAAAGGGGGGTGGGGCGCGTGGGGAAGGATGCAGTTACAGTATGTCACATTTACATAAGCAGTGTGCATTATAAATGTGGACATATGAATTTATAATAAACAAATTTGACAGGAAGTGCGTACAGACTCAAGATGTTTAATATATTATATCAACAACTTGCATTTATATAGTACCTTCAACATAGTAAAACTTCCCAAGGCGCTTTGATCCTTTATGAAGGAAGTGTTAATCAGTGTGGGGTTTCAGTTACTTCAGCTGTTAAAACAAGTTATCACAAAATTCGTCAAATGGTCTTGCTTAGACTTCTCTGTGGATTGGTCTTCGGTTTGGTGCTGCAGCAAGGTGGAGTTGGAATTTTCCAATCAAAGCAGCACCACTAAGATCTCAAGTCCATCACCCAAGCTATCAAAATTATACATGATGACTGACTAAGCATATTTTGCCACAAAGCCATTCGCAATTAGGCCCTGACCAGCATAATTTGTTGGGCATCAACTCTAGTAACACCATTTCAGCGCGGGTATAAAAGAGTTTACTCAAAAATCAGAGCAAGACTTCCACTAAATTCACAAATCTGCAGTAAAAAAAGTTTCTAAATCTGCTAAAATATTGGTTTAATTCAACCACAACTAGAAAGAGATTAAAATCACACACAACTTTTATAGAACAAGTTGAATTTCCAAAGACCTTTGCCAGACTGCTTTCATGGAAGCTCATATATCCAGATAGAAACACACTGTCATGGCGCCACTCAAATTACTATTAGTCCCTGATATGTTAGCCAAATACTTCAGATCAAACTGGAAAACCATCTTCAAACAATAGAATAATTAAGCTATAAAGTCCCAGAATAGTTAGGTACATCGGAAAAAATGAAATGAAGATTTCCTAGATCAATCTTACAAATAAGCAAAAAAGGCTATATTTAAATATGCTAATTTGGCCTTTATTCCACATGATAAAACTAACAGTTAGCACAGCAAAATTAATAAAGGCTATGCTGGCAAAATGTTAGTTAGCCCTGCTTTCATTACTCATTCGCAATTCACCATATGACAGCAAGCTAAGTAAAAATCTTTGCAGGTTATTTTTATATATAAACCCATTAAGTACTGGATGCTAAGCACCCCTACTGTGCCCACACTGTACAAGATGTATGTCCCAAGCTGCCTTTTCTAAACCGCATGCAAGCATCTATACATACACTAAAGTTCATTTAGGTAACACATAGAACCTGAGCAACATTTTCCTTTGTTGGAAGTTCTATTGTTTTACACTTCCTATAAAAAGTATCAAGGCTCAAAACACCATATGTACCCAATAAATTCCAGCTGAAAAACCAGCTTTGTCTGCGTTATGTATTTATAAAAGCATTCCAATAAAACTAGTACATGGAAAACACCTGGATCCATTTAACAATGAAAGGAACCTTTTGCTTTTGATTGACCTGTATACCCTAAAATTTGATTAACCACCCCTTATACACACCCCAGCTACACGACACATTTACTTCGAGATAACATTTACCTTTGTCAACTCCAAAAACATTAAAGTTTACTACAGATTAATTTACCTAACCTAACACATTCCAGCCTCATAAGTCATGTGACTGGGAGTGAACGCCACAGGCGCAGCAAGTATGGTGCAACCAGTTTCACTACCCCAGCAGTCTGCCAGGTCAGCTCCACCCTATAATCAGGATGTAACCTTTGAGATTTCAAGTGCCACCAAAGTTATGAGCTTTGGGGGGGGGGGGGGGGGGGGCAACAGAAAGGGTTAGACAAGTGTGATTGAATGCATGTATAGCTTCAAATTCAGATGTTCTGAGGCTAAATTGTGATTAATTAGATGGAATTTAGTTTCCCAAATTTCGCAACTTTGTCTAATTTATATTGAGCAACCTGAACAATCTGTCAATGGAATGCAAAGCCTCCACTGGGTGTGAACCATGGTATTCGGTCAGTCAGTGTGGAGATTGGTTCAGTCAGAATGGCATGTGAAGGAACCCACATCAGCATGTTTATAATCCCAAGGAGTGAAATGTGGTAACATCACACTACCTAATCATCTGTAGGGTACAAAGGATTTAAGTCTGTATCTATTCCACATGTAATTTTGAAGTGATAAAAATATTACAGATCAATGTCTGCCTGTCTACAGAGAGCTTGTAAATTGAGGTGAATTGTAAATTTGAGCCCACATGTTTAATCATGAAAATCTTACATTAATATATTGAGGTATAGTTCCTACAGTGCTGAACTGACAGAAATCCTTGATCACTATAATTGAATTCCACTGAAATATTGGGTCTTGCACTTAAACAGGGGTAGAACTCAACAGCTGTAGCAGTAGTCTCACTAGGCTAATGTAACAATATACTGCAGTAAAGTAATCACAATTAACCTAATATGCTTTAATTTTTTTTGTGCCATCCTCAATTCATTGTATCTATTTCCTCCCACAACCATCACCGCTGGTGACAGACCTCTAGCTGCTAGTACTTCACCTCTGTTGTACAACTCTAAATATTCCCTCCAGATACAATCTCGGTTTAGAAGAGAATCTACATTAGTACTGGGTGCATTTCACGGTTCAAGTGGACTCTATGAAAATTCCACACAACTTAGATTTGTGTTACATTCAAGTGACAACCAATAGATCGAACATTAAATTTACAAGGATATTTTAACAAGTAAAACTGTATAAGGTATTGTGCCTTAAAATCCCAAGATACTACAATGTTCCTGGCCTTGTTACCACCTCCAAATACCCAAGGATAGCAGTCAGCCTGCAGGATGCAGCTGGGCATTTTCCTCCTGTTGTCTTCCTCTTCATTGAGACTGTTTACTTAAAACAGCTTGACCCCTGCTCCAGCTCACAAACATAGCAGCTTCTCTCCTCCCTTCAGGCCATCTTTTACCATGAGAGCAACTCTTGCCATCCTGTAGCACCTTCATCCCACACCACTCCACCTTTGCTACCTCCTCCATTATTTTGCCTTCCAGTATTCCCATTATTATTCCTACTTCCAGCATTTTCCCTCTAAGCCCCAAGAGGCTCCTAAATTTTGGAGGTAAACCCAAGTGCAATCCCAGTTACTGATCGTCCCCAAACCCACATTAAACCCTATTCAAACACGGCCACTTGGGCAAGGCACCAGAGGTGGCAGGCATTGGGGGAACTGTACCCTCATGTGAGCCAGTGCTTTCCTGAGTAGGGGAGAAAGATGGTATTGTAGAGAATCATGGCATTCAATATAGTGCAGATACTGTTAAACAGAAGACAGCAAGCATTTCAGCAACACAACCACATTGTGAGGTTTCTAGCAAATGAAAGAGTGATGCAATTCACTGCCAGCAGTTAATTGCGTGGGTGTGGAATGTAGCATTACTGGGAACAGAGTTTGTTTCAGCAATTTATGTCCTGCAGAATTGTGATAAGCAGTGATAAAGCACAGAGAAAACAGGATGGGATTTTTTAAAATAGGAAGAAAACAAAGTTTACAACAGGAAAAATGTAAAACATGAGAGAGAGACACCATCAATCAATGAACATAAATAAGGTTTCTCTTGGCATGTATTACCCATAGCCCCAGATATACTCAGCAACATGTTCAAACTATCCTGCATCGATCTGCAATCTTCAAAATATATTCTGATTTCATACTAGTCTGTCTTAAACAATGACAAGAGCACAAAATGCAATTAGAATATGTACAAGAACTACATGCAACTGGTGCTGGATTTGTGGTTAGCTATTCATGTGTGACCCATAACTAATCCCCACAACCAGCACAGGCCAAAAAACTGACAATACAGCTATAATGATGTGAGCAGATATAACACTTAGCAGTATTTGGAGGTTTCACGGTTGATTCACCAATCATAAGCTTCCTTCATCCTCCGTTTTATTAAACTACTTAACAACCTGGCAGTGCCTTCCTGTATACACATACTGTTGTCACCAGACTCTTACTGTATTGGTACTAACATCCTACAGAGACAAAACAGCACAATTCAGCCAATATACTTCTCATGTAATCCTCTTCAATTACTGTCAAGACCATTGGCAGCCCGGTAACTTCACACTAATGTTCTATAGTTCAAAATATTCTCTCCAGACACAACCTATGTTTGGAAAAGCAGAATTGTATTTTTGTCTATTTTACAGAGCTCAAATGGGTTGAGTACAAAAATGTCATACCATCACACACTTAACTGAAACCAAAGCGATAGCACCACACCAGGAGCTGCATGAGTAAATAGTGAGTCATTTACCGCTGTCACATGGGTAAAGGACTGCTATTGGTTTCCATCACCGACTCAGTGGTTAATAACCAGTTTCTGGATTGTTCAGTAGTAAGGTAAACTGCTTCAAGTTATCCCTAATCTTAAACCACAGTAATTGTGATGATGAATCACTGAAAAACTTGTTTCTCCAGTTGACTGCTTGTGCATACAGTGGAAGAACTGTGTTTACATTTACCCAACTACTGTAGTACAATAGGTGTGGGCTTGCCTCGGAGAATTGAGCCAATCCTGTGTGACACAGGCAAATTTACATAAAGCCTTTCAACATTTTAAAATGGTTGCCAAAACATACCGTTAGAAAAAGTATCTTTGCTACAGTTGTATACCAAGGGAGCAAAAGACTAACAATCTTAGGGTAACAATTAACAGTCACAAATTGCTGTGGCTTTGCCCTGATGGTTTATACAGTAAAAATAAACATTCAGAAGGCTGGCTGTACAGCACAGTGCCTCCACTTTCACCTTCACATTCACTTAACAGACAAGGAGAAATTCAAACAGTTTTCAATTTTGAGCAAATGTGCTGTTCTATACTAAAAGCAGATGAACAAAGGCATACTTCCTTTGCTGGGGAGAGACCGTACAAACAAATTTATCTGCATTTCTGGTCATTTCAATGAAACTAATCAGTGACATCTGGCAGCTTGGGGTCATAAACAGAAAAGCTGCCCAACTAAAAATTAGTTTAAAACCTGAGCTGCCTTTTTAAATATCTCCTCCTGGTGGTAAGCATTGTGTTAAGTATTCGTTGGTTTTTTTTAAACTTCTGCCAATGTTCTCTCATCCTCCTTACAAAAGTGACTACGCTTGAAAAGTACTTCATTGGCTGTATAGCGCTTTGGGATGTCCAGCAGTCGTGACAGGCGCCATATAAAGGCAAGTCTTTCTTTTCCCGAAGGCATTATTTCGGTTGCCAGGCGTACGGTTGGTGCTAGCAGCCTGCACTGCCTTGGCCAAGTGCTTACCATTCATGCGCAAGATTCGACAGCAAATGTTATAGAAACATAGAAGATAGGAGCAGGAGTAGGCCATTCGGCCCCTCGAGCCTCCTCCGCCATTCAATGCGATCATGGCTGATCATCCAAATTCAGTACCCTGTCCCTGCTTTCTCCCCATATCCCTTGATTCCCTTAGCCTTAAGAAATATATCTAACTCCTTCTTGAATATATATAATGAATTGGCCTCAACTGTCTTCTGTGGTAGAGAATTCTACAGGTTCACCACTCTCTGGGTGAAGAAATTCCTTTTCATCTCAGTCCTAAATGGCTTACCCCTTATCCTGTGACCCCTGGTTTTGGACTCCCCCGCCATCAGGAACAGCCTTCCTGCATCTAGTCTGTCTAGTCCTGTTACAATTTTGTAAGTTTCAATGAGATCCCCTCTCATTCTTCTAAACTCTAGCGAATATAAGTCTAATCAACCCAATCTCTCTTCATACGTCATTCCTGCCATCCCAGGTATCAGTCTGGTGAATCTTCGCTGCACTCCCTCCATGGCAAGAACATCCTTCCTCAGATAAGGTGACCACAGCTGCACACAATACTCAAGGTTTGGTCTCACCAAGGCCCTGTACAACTGCAGCAAGACATCTTTGCTCCTGTACTCGAATCCTCTCGCTATGAAGGCCAGCATAGCATTTGCCTTCTTAACCGCCTGCTGCACCTGCATGCTTACCTTGAGCGACTGGTGCACAAGGACACCCAGGTCTCGTTGCACTTCCCCTTTTCCCAATCTATTGCCGTTCAGATAATAATCTGCCTTCCTGTTTTTGCCACCAAAGTGGATAACCTCACATTATACTGCATATGCCATATCGCCCTGGAGTTTCTCCGCATCCTCCTCACAGCACACACGCCCACCCAGCTTTGTGTCGTCTGCAAACTTGGAGATATTACATCTAGTTCCCTCGTCTAGATCATTAATATATAGTGAATAGCTGGGGTCCTAGCACCAATCCCTGTGGTACCCCACTAGTCACTGTCTTCCACTCGGAAAAAGACCCGTTTATTCCAACTCTTTGCTTCCTGTCTGCCAACCTGTTTTCTATCCAAGTCAGTACCTTACCCCCAATCCCATGTGCTTTAACTTTGCACGCTAGTCTCTTTTGCGGGACCTTATCGAAAGCCTTTTGAAAGTCGAAATACGCCACATCCACTGGTTCTCCCTTATCTATTCTACCAGTTACATCCTCAAAAAATTCCAGTAAATTAGTCAAGCATCATTTACCTTTTGTAAATCCATGTTGAATTTGTCTGATCCTGTCACTGTTTTCCAAGTGCTCTGCTATTACATCTTTTATAATGGACTCTAGCATTTTCCCCACTACCGATGTCAGGCCCGTTTTTTCTCTACCACCTTTTTTAAATAGTGGGGTTACATTAGCTAACCTCCAATCCATGGGAACTGTTCCAGAGTCTATAGAATTTTGGAAGGTGACCAGCAATGCATCTACTATTTCTAGGGCCACTTCCTTAAGTACCCTAGGATGTAGATTATCAGGCCCTGGGGATTTATCAGACTTCAATCCTGTCAATTTCCCTAACACCATTTCCCTACAAATACTGATTTCATTCATTAGACCCTATGTTCCCCGACATCTCTGGGAGGTTATTTGTGTCCTCCTTTGTGAAGACAGAACCAAAGTATGTATTTAATTCACAGAAATCCCAGAAACCCCACAGTGCAGATAGAGGCCTGCACCGACACATATCCCACCCGATCCCCGTAACCCCTACACCAACACATATCCCACCCTATCCCCGTAACCCCACGTATTTAATCCCCCTAATATTAAGGGTCAATTTATCATAGCCAATCAACCAAACCCACACATCTTTGGACTGTGGGAGGAAACCGGAGCACCCGGAGGAAACCCACGCAAACACGGGGAGAATGTGCAAACTCCACACAGTCACCCGAGGCCGGATTCGAACCCGGGTCCCTGGCGCTGTGAGGCAACAGTGCTAACCACTATGCCACCGTGCTTGGTGGTTAGCCATGTCTTTGATCCACATGATAAATTCCCCTGATTCTGACTGCAAGGGACCTACGCTTGACTTCACCAATCTTTTTCTCTTCGCATATCTATAGAAGCTTTTACAGTCAGTTTTTATGTTTCCTGCAAGCTTACTCTCATACTCTATTTCCCCCCTCTTAATTAATCCCTTTGCCCTCCTTTGCTGAATCCTAAACTGCTCCCAATCCTCAGGTTTGCTGCTTTTTCTGGCCAATTTATATGTCCTCTCCTTGGATCTTATGCTAACCCTAATTTCCCTTGTTAGCCAATGTTGAGTCACCTTTTTTGTTTTATTTTTATGCCAAACAGGGATGAACAAATTCTGTAGTTCATCCATGCGATCTTTAAATGTTTGCCATTGCCTATTCACCGTCAACCCTTTAAGTAACATTCCCCAATCCATCCTAGCCAACTCGCGCCTCATACCATCGTAGTTTCCTTTATTTAAATTCAGAACCCAAGTCTCTGAATCAACTACTTCACTCTCCATCTTAATGAAGAATTCTAGCATATTATGATCGCTCCTCCCCAAGGGGCCTCACACAAGATTGCTAATTAATCCTCTCTCATTACATAATACCCAGTCTAAGATGGCCTGATCTCTAGTTGGCTCCTCGACATATTGGTCCAGGAAACCATCCCGTATACACTCTAGGAATTCCTCTTCCACAGTATTGTTACTAATTTGGTTAGACCAATCTATATGTAGATTAAAGTCACCTATGATAACTGCTGTGCCCTTATTGCACGCATCTCTAATTTCCAGTTTAATGCCATCCCCAACCTCAGCATTACTATTTGGGGGTCTGTATACAACTCCCACTAACGTTTTCTGTCCCTTGGTATTTCTCAGCTCTACCCATGCAGATTCAACATCATCAGAGCTAATATCCTTCCTTACTATTGTGTTAATCTCCTCTTTAACCAGCAATGCTACCCCACCGCCTTTTCCTTTTTGCCTGTCCTTCCTGAATATTGAATACCCCTGGATGTTGAATTCCCAGCCTTGGTCACCCTGTCTCCGTAATCCCAATTATATCATATCTATTTGCGCAGCTAATTCAGCCACCTTATTACGAATGCTCCTCGCATTAAGACACAAAGCCTTCAGGCTTGTTTTTTTTTTTTTTATAAACACTCTTAGACCTTTAGAATTATTGTTTGCTGCGGCCATGATTGATTTACACCCTTGATTTCTCTGACTTCCACTTTTGCTTTTCTCCTTCCTGTCTTTTGCTTCTATCCTTGCTTCCCTTTCCTCTGTCTCCCTGCACAGGTTCCCAACCCCCTGCCATTTTAGTTTAAACCCTCCCCAACAGCACTAGCAAACACTCCCCCTAGGACATCGGTCCCGGTCCTGCCCAGGTGCAAACCCTCCAGTTTGTACTGGTCCCACCTCCCAGAGAACCGGTTCCAATGTCCCAGGAATTTGAATCCCTCCCCCTTGCACCATTCTTCTAGCCACGTATTCATCTGAAATATCCTTCTATTTCTACTCTGACTAGCACGTGGCACTGGCAGCAATCCTGAGATTGCTACCTCCGAGGTCCTATTTTTTAAATTTACCTCCTAACTCCCTATATTCAACGTTTAGGACCTCATCCCGTTTTTTTACCTATACCGTTGGTACCTATATGCACCAGGACAACTGGCTGTTCACCCTCCCCCTCCAGAATGCCCTGCAGCCACTCCGAGACATCCTTGAACCTTGCACCAGGGAGGCAACATACCATCCTGGAGTCTCGTTTGCGTTTGCAGAAACGCCTATCTATTCCCCTTACAATAGAATCCCTTATCACTAGCTCTCCCGTTCTTTTTCCTCCCGTCCTGTGCAGCAGAACCACCCATGGAGCCAGGAAGTTGGTTGCTGCTGCCTTCCCCCAATAAACCATCCTCCCCAACAATATCCAAAGCGGTATATCTGTTTGAGAGGGGGATGGCCACAGGGGAACCCTGCACTACCTGCCTGCGCCTACTACTCTGCCTGGCGGGCACCCATTCCCTTCCTGCCTGTGCAGCCTTTACTTGCGGTGTGACCAACTGATTAAATGTGATATCCACGACGTCCTCAGCATCGCGAATGCTCCAGTGTGTATCCATTCACAGCTCCAGCGCCGCAATGCGGTCTGCCAGTAGCTGCAGCTGGATACACTTCCCGCACACATGGTCATCAGGGACACAGGAAGTGTCCCTGATTTCCCACAGTGCAGAAGGAGCATGCCACGGGGCCGAGCTTTGCTGCCATGACTTACCCTTTAATTAATTTAAATCAATACCACCAATTATACTACAATTAAATGATATACTCAAGGGCCCTTGTTTCCTAGCACTCCCCGCTACACAACAGAGACCTTAGAAACTATAACCACAAAATTAAGACCTTCGAAACTTTATAAACTATGATCCTTAACTGTCAAACTATAAAGTATAAACACTCACCTGGCCGTACTCACCCAATCAGCTGCTTCCTCCTGCCCGCGTCACGTTTTGAATCGTGACGTGGCTCTGGAACGCCGCCGCCGGTCAATGAGATTGGTAAGCCTGTGAAAAAGCCCGCGAAAGTGAGTTTAAATACTCACTGAAACTCCGCTCTCACCGCTCCCGACAATGGCCTGTTATCATGTATACGACTATAAGGGGGAATGCGGGAGGTTCACAGCTTAGCTCGATACGATCCTCACCAACTCTTCCCATCAGGGGTTGCTGGAGAGAGTGTGTGAACCCTGGTCAATTAGACTCCGCTCCACTGTAATTGTCAGTGAACAACTTGCATTTATACAGCACCTTTAACGTAGTAAAACATTCCAAGGTGCTTCACGAGAGCGTTATCAAACAAAATTTGACAGTCACATAAGGAGATATTAGGACAGGTGACCAAAAGCTTGGTCAAAGAGGTAGGTTTTAAGGAGCGTCTTAAATAAGGAGAGAGGTATAGAGGCAGAAAGGTTTAGAAAGGGAATTCCGGAGCTTAGGGCCTCAGCAGCTGAAGGCACGGCTGGCAATGGTGGAGTGATTAAAATCGGGGATAAGAGGCCAAAATTGGAGGAGCGCAGAGGTCTCGGAGGGTTGTAGGGCTGGAGGAGGTTACAGAGTTAGGGAAGGACAAGGCCATGGAGGGATTTGAACACAAGGCTGAGATTGGACAGACTTGCATTTATATAGTGCCTTTCATGACTTCAAAACGCTTCACAGTCAATAAAGTACTTTTGAAGTAGTCACTGTTGTAATGTAGGGAAATGCCAGAGCCAATTTGTGCACAGCAAGATCCAAACAAACAGCAATGAGACAGATGACCAGATAATCTGTTTTAGTGACTTTGGATGAGGGATAAACATAGAATCTTACAACACAGAAGGAGCCATTCAGCCAATCATGCTTGCACCGGCTCTTTGAAAGAGCTATCCACTTAGTCCCACTCCCTTGCTCTTTCCCCATAGCCCTGCAATTGACCAGGACACCCATAGGAAACACCTCTCCCACCATGCAGGCTGAAACCAGTAATTCAACAGGCACCAGGGATTTTCCTGCTCTATATGGCCTCCTCTACTTCACCAATACAGCAGGAACAGGAGAAAGATCACACTGTAAATTAAAGCATGTGCTTCCCAGCAGGGCTGATATGACCTGGTTTGTTCTGCAAGGGCATGTGCAACTGCGCAAATACATTAAAGGGTGGAGCTTGTTCAATGCAAACAGCATCTTCCATTTCAATAACCAGTAATTAAACTCAATTTCAACAAATTCAGTGTCATCCATGGTCATTTGAATCAGAATCCTCTGAAGGGTGTATTTACGCTTACAACAGAACATCGATCACAACAAGGTTGTCATGTAAATCCTGGCCGGACTCTGGAGTAAAGCAGAGCAAGGACCTCTGGGCACATTTACAGTGCAACAGAGGGAAACTTCCTGCTCCAAATTTGAGAGTACTCAGTGTTGCCAGGGAAATCAGGCCAAGCGAGAACTTGCTGCTAGTTAAACAGCTGCACTCTAGTCCTCTCCTTCCTTTTGCCCAACAAGACCAGTATAGGGTCAGAGGATCTTTCATCACAGCTTAGACAACAGATGCAACTCTTTTTTGCTACTAATGTATGGATGCATTTTTTCATTTATATAAATTATGCTCTAATTTACAAGTTTCGGGTTTGCCTTAAATATTCGCTGATACAGCGATGCTAGTCACTCCATAAGCATCTCATGCATTGAATGCTCTGGATTGAGTTTACTTCCCAATATCTAATTATACAACACTGTAATCCAATCTTTTCAACTGTGGACTGAAAATCCCATCAGTGAGATAAGACTAGATATGATTTGTTAAGCTGCTTTGTTACAGATAGCAAGTGAACATAGAGTAACAAATCTCATCTTGAGTTACACCATAAAAATGTCACACTACCCCCATCAGCCACTCACTTAACTTTTTTTGTTCAGCCTTCGGAGTCTGAACAGCTATGGGCTCAAGATTGGCGAGTATGCCATTGCTAGGCCAGGCTTCCTTCCCACCGACCTGGCTGGCTGACTGCCTGCCCATGAGATTCTTGTTGCTATACTTGGAGTATTCACAAGAACTGAAAAGGCAGGACCTCCAACTCATTCCTCATTCAGGGATTCGGCAGTTGACCGATCAACCAAACTGACTCTCTCAAGATTATATTCTCAACAGACACCTCATACTGAGTGCACAAACATCTCCACAATAGTGAGACTGTTCAGTGGAATCTCTTCATTGTTTAAAGCACTCTGGTTCAGATGCTTTCAACTTTTCTGTGAATTCAACTCTGGAATGTTATTTACCTAAATAGCAGCATTAACATAAATTACACCAAGATCCTCCCATGGAGGCATAGTTGGAGATCACGAAAGGCAATATCCCATTTGACAAGTGAGACCAATGACACTATTCCCTCATTTCTCTCCCGCTTCTTGATAACCTGCTCTAGCTTATTCCACAATCAAATTTCAATCATATTCACTTAGCCTCCCCGATTCCACCTCAGTCTCGTGAGATACCTTATCAAAATGCTTTTGGAAGCCGATCTACTAATCACTGTATAATACACACGAAAAAGGCCTGCTCAAACTTTCTACAAGTACAGTAGCTGCATATAGCAATAGCTTCCATTCATGTGAATAATGGACTTAAAATATTCAACATTTTACTATCTAAGTCACTCAGCCTACAGTCCCGTTCAGTATTTGCTTCACTCATCAATACTGGTGATATTTCACATGGCACTTTTGGTGTTCGTGCTGACTGAAACAGGCAAACGTCAGAAAACAATTCGCAAAATCATCTGGTAAGGAAACACATTGGCTGCAGAATAAAAGGATAAATTTGTTGAAGTTCCAAATTCTGGTAACTTTGTACAATTTACAATTTATACAACTGAAGAGCTTACTCACTCAATTGCTCTTTCAACCACTCCTTTAAAAAAAAAACAGCACTAGTCAAGTCAGCGAAAAATAGTCTGTGCGCACATCACAGGAAAAAAACTGATTGAACAACCTAAAGCTCTTCACAGCCAGAGTACGTGAAAGGTGCTAGATATATAAATGCAAGTTTTTTTCTTACGCATGCAACGCTCTGAATTCCCACTTCACTGAGATGCAGACTGTTAGTGAACACTCAGGTCCCCAATAGTGCCAATGGAAACACACAACTCCCCTTGTTGCATCACTGAGGGATATTAATCTAATCAACTTTAGTTACTATAAAAATCTTTCTTTAAATCTTGGGAGCACTCGCATACATGTACAGGATTACAGTTTGCTGGGAGTTTATAATAACAGTTCTAAAATCAGTGCGACATATTATTTGAAGCAGTAAATGGCAATTTAAAAACAAAGAAATTAACTTGCAGCAGAATTCTGGCACCAAAGATGTACAAAAAACTCCAAATTTTTTTTATCCGAAAAGGTTTGAGGACAAGTGCAAATACTAATGAGTTAGAAGATCAAGAATGATGAGGTTATGCAGCAGGGTCTTTGGATTGGGTGGGGTTCGAGTGCCTTTGAAAGGGCAGCACACTCGCGTCACACTGTCACGGCTATTGAAGAACCAATTAGCAAAGTTATCAGCAGCCTCCTACAAAAGCAGCCTTGAAGGAATGTCCCGATAACAATGTACTCGCTTGTTTTGTGGTTCTACAAGGGCAGAGATTATGGATTGTCCAAGTTAGCCAAGTTTAAAATATTTACATTAACATGGAAAGAATTAACCAGTCACTCCAATTCCAAGCATAGTTTTTAAAAGAAGATGTTTAAAGCAATAAAGTATCATTGTAATATTGGCAGATTTGCTTATCAGTGTCCTTCTGTTTCCCCGAAACATTTCCTTCCTTCTATACAGGAAGGCGCTCCGCAGAGGACGGTACAGCTGCCCAGAAGATGCAGAGAGAGGTCTCCAGTTTCTGAAACCAAACATGAACCCACACATACAATTGTAACATTATCCAGCAGACACGAAGGCACAGCTGACAAATTCAACAGCTAGTCTCCCAGGCAGTCAGCAACTAGGAATCCCACCCGGGCAGCCAGTCCCTCATACTGCTTACCTCATTCGGCAGTTACGCTTCCTGCTGACTAGTGAATGAATGTCACTAGTCGTCAATGAAGAGACATGCACAGCACAATCAGAGAGAAAAAAATCTCCACTGACACTCAATTTCGTGTACTTCAGCCCAAAGTAGTCGCAACAGGACAAGCTAAGTGAGAACTAGTAATGTCTGTAGTTAGACCATACAGCACAACAGACTCACCAGGATGCTGCCTGGCATAAGGAAATACAAATACAAAGAAATGCTTGAAAAACTGGATCCGTTTCTGTTAGAACAATGTAGATTACGGGGTGATATAATAGAAGTGTTTAAAATTATAAAAAGGGTGGATAGGAGACCGTTTCCAGAAGTTGAGGGTCTAGAAGGAGGGGCCATAAATACAAGATTAAACATAAGAGATTTAGAACAGAGGACAGGAGAAACTTCTTCAGAGTTGTGAGGCTGTGGAATTCACGTGTAGGGTTCGTGACTGAGGCAGAAACTATGTCAACGTTCAAGATTAGAGTGGAAGGTGGCTGAAGGAACATGGGTACAAGGCGGTTAAATGTGGTTAGAACTATTTGCTCGCATGGAGGATAAACAATGAGACGGACTGGTTGGGCGGAATGGCCTCTTTCTGTGCTGTAGCTTCTATGTATTGCTATGTATAAAATCATTCAGTGCTCAAATTTCATACAGCAACCATACTTTTTTAAAATATAGAATGGTTCTCAAATCCAATTCCATTTGTTTTAACCGTTACTGTTGACAGTATGTCAATTTAACAAAACACCTAAAGATTTTAAATATCATACTTTCAGCAGCCAAAGCCACTTTAATGTGGAATGTCTTGATTACTACACAATGCAATGGCTGATCAATCCTACTGTGTTAGTCCATTTCAGAGCAGTATTCAGGCCCTGGTTGCTATAATACAGAGCAAGTTATAGAAATGGCAATAAAACTCAAATGTGGAAATGAAGCTTTTCAATGCAACAAGACATTTTAAATTATGTTAGTAGCATTATATAATGCAGAGAGTACATGACACAGATCAATAGGAAGTGAGCCTTAATGTCTTGACTTGCAGGAGACCCTTGCAGCTGAATTGAGGGATAGTGTCAATATTGGGGTACACTGCTCTGCTTGCCTGCTGAGTCACTACAGTGCTTTATTTATCTATTTATTTCAAGTGTGCAGGTCTGTATCAAATCCTCCCTCTCTGGCCTCAGTCACATTATAGCACCAGTGCATGTTATCCATTCAGCAGACATTCTATGTCGTGTACTACAAAAATCAGATCCCCACAGGACATGTATATCTATCACAGTCCCATTTTCATGGAATTGGTCTGACAGCGTAGTAACTTCATTTCCAGCATGCTATCAGAAGCAGGCAGATAGCACATTTTTTCTCCGGTATTGCATTCCTTTATCAACAGTGGTTTATGAAGATTTTAATAGGAAACAGCTGGATAGGCTACTCTCCGGAGACTCCTTTAATTTGATTTGCAGTCTGCCCATCAGTTTTCATTAGCACTATCTCAACAGGTTCAAAAATCCAAGGATTAATACTACAGTAGTCAAAATGTTCTGCTGCAATACAATGAAAAAGCCACCCAAACACAGATGAGTTTTAATATTCTTCTTAGTAACCAAGCTGATGGGCCAAGGACCATTGTGCAGGACACTAAATCATAGAATGGTTACAGCATGGAAGGAGGCCATTCAGCCCATCGTGCTTGTGCCGGCTCTCTGCAAGAGCACTTCAGCTATTCCCACTCCCCCACCCTTTCCTTGTAGCCCTGCAAATTTTACTCTCAGGTACTTATCAAATTCCCTTTTGAAAGCAGTGATTGAGTCTGCCTCCACCACCCTTTCAGGCAGTGCATTCTAGATCCTAACCACCCGCTGAGTAAAAGAGTTTTTCCTCATGTCGCCTTTGATTCTTCTGCTAATCACCTTAAATCTGTGTCCTCTGGTTCTCGACCCTTCCACCGACAGTTTCTCTCTATCTACTCTGTCCAGACCCCTCATGATTTTGAGCACCTCTATCAAATCTCCTCTCAACCTTCTCTGCTCTAAGGAGAATAACCCCAGCTTCTCCTATCTATCCACGTAACTGAAGTCCCTCATCCCTGGAATCATTCTCATAAATCTTTTCTGCACCCTCTCTAAGACCTTCACATTCCTTCCTAAAGTGCGGTGCCTAAAATTGAACACAATATTCCAGTTGAGGCCGAACCAGTGTTTTATACAGGTTCATCATAATTTCCACACTTTTGTACTCTATATCTCTATTCATGAAGCCCAGGACCCTGTAAGCTTTTTTTAACTGCTTTCTCAACCTGCCCTGCCACCTTCAACGATTTGTGCACATATACCCCTAGATCTCTCTGTTCATGCACCCCCTTTAGGATTGCACCCTTTAGTTTATATTTCCTCTCTTCATTCTTTCTACCAAAATGTATCACTTCGCACTTTCCTGCATTAAATTTCATCTGCCACGTGTCCGCCCATTCCACCAGCCTGTCTATGTCCTCTTGAAGTCTGTCACTCTCCTCCTCACTGTTGACTATATTTCCAAGTTTTGTCTCATCTGCAAATTTTGAAATTGTGCCCTCTACATCTACATCCAGGTCATTAATATATATCAAGAAAAGCAGTGGTCCTAGAACCGACCCCTGGGGAACACCACTGTATGTATACCTTCCTCCAGTTCAAAAAACAACCGTTCACCACTACTCTCGGTTTCCTGTCACTCAGCCAATTCTGTATCCATGCTGCCACTGTCCCTTTTATTCCATGGGTTTCATCTTTGCTGGCAAGCCTATTGTGGCACTTTGTCGAGAGCCTTTTGGAAATCCATGTGTACCACGTCAACCCCACTGCCCTCATCAACCCTCTCTGTTACCTCATCAAAAAACTCGATCAAGTTGGTTAAACACGATTTGCCTTTAACAAATCCATGCTGATTTTCCTTAATTAATCCACACTTGTCCAAGTGACTGTTAATTTTGTCCCTGATTATTGTTTCTAAAAGCTTCCCCACTACCGAGGTTAAATTGACTGGCCTTTAGTTGCTGGGTTTATCTTTATACCCTTTCTTGAACAAGGGTGTAACATTTGCAATTCTCCAGTCCTCTAGCACCACCCCCGTTTCTAAGGAGGATTGGAAGATTATGGCCAGTACCTCCGCGATTTCTTCCTTCACTTCCCTCAGCGTCCTAGAATGCATCCCATCCGGTCCTGGTGAGTTATCTACTTTAAGTACAGCCAGCCTTTCTAGTACCTCCTCTTTATCAATTTTTATCCCATCCAGTATCTCCTCTACCTCCTCCTTCACTATGTCTATGGGAGCATCGTGTTCCTTCCTTGGTGAAGACAGATGCAAAGAACTCACTTAGCATCTCAGCCATACCCTCTGTCTCCAGGCATAGGTCTCCTTTTTTGTCCCACCCCTCCTCTTACTACCCATTTACTATTTATATGCCGATAGAAGACTTTTGGATTACCTTTTATGTCAGCTGCCATTCTATTCTCATACCCTCCCTTTGCCCCTCTTATTTTATTTTTCATTTCTCCTCTGTACTTCCTATATTCAGCCTGATTCTCAGATGTATTCTTGACCCGACATCTGTCATACGCGCTCTTTTTCTGCTTCATCTTACTCTCTATCTCTATCATCATCCAGGGAGCTCGGACTTTAGACCCTACCGTTCCCCCTAGTGGGAATGTACCTCAACTGTACCCGAACTATTTCCTGTTTAAAGGCAGCCTATTGTTCCATTACAGTTTTGCCTGCCAATCTTGGATTCCAATTTACCCGGGCAAGATCTGTTCTCATCCCACTGAAATTGGCCTTCCTCCAATTAAGCATTTTTACTCCGAGTAGCTCAGAGTGGAGTGCTTGTTTAGTGCTCTACTCGGAGCTCCGACACGGCAAGAGAGCCCCAGGTGGGCAGAGGAAGCGCTTCAAGGACACCCTCAAAGCGAGTGGCACCGGAAGTAATCCAGAGATTACTGCCTTTTTAATCTCTTTCCTAGCTCCCCGAAAACTGCCTGCAGGACCTCATTTCCTCTTTCTACCTATGTCGTTGGTGCCGATATGGACCATGACCTCTGGCTGTTCACCCTCCCCCCTCCCCGCCCCAGAACGTTCTGCAGCCGCTCGGTGACATTCTGAACCCTGGCGCCAGGGAGACAACATAACATCCTGGAGTCGCGTCTGCAGCCTCAGAAACGTCCGTCTGCTCTCCTAACTATCGAATCCCCGACCACTATTGCTTTCCCGATCTTCCTCTCCCCTCCCCACCGTACAGCTGAGCCAGCCATGGTGCCATGGACTTGGCTGTACGCTCCAGAGGAACAATCGGCCTCACCAGTACTCAGAACAGAACACTGGTTGGAGAGCGAGATGCACTCAGGGGACTCCTGCACTACCTGCCTGGTCCTTCTTGTCTGTCTGGTGATCACCCATTCCCTCTCTGCCTGCACACTCCTTAGCTGCGGGGTGACCATCTCCTGAAACGTGCTATCCAAGTAGCTCTCAGCCTCACGGATGCACCGCAGTGACACCAGCTGCTGCTCAAGCTCCTCCAGCTGACGACATTTCTTACACACGTGTTTGTCCAGGACACGGGAAGCGTCCTGCATTTCCCACATGGCACAGGATGCGCATTCTGCGGGACTGAGCTGCCCCGCCATGCCTTTATTTATTCAACTATTAACTAACTTTACAGAAACTCAAGACTAAGATGTACCTAATTCAAGTTATTAATATATTAACAGTTACTAATTTAATGTAGTATTAACAGTTACTAATCTCCAAGCTCCTGCTTTATTCCCTAATCAGCTATTTAACCCTGGCCCCTAACTCGAAGAGCAAAAAAACCGATGTGAGCTTTACCAACCAGTTACCAGCTGTCCTGTGATGTCACTCCTGGATTTTTCTCCCCTCTCTGCTCCGGTTCCCAGTTAGGTCCGCTCCTCCTCGGTTGCTTGCTTATATAATTAAATTTGCATTTATATAGCAACTCTAATAACAAAACCTGTCAAAGCACTTTACACAATTAATTACTTTGTGAAGTGTAGTGACTTTTGTAGGCACATGTGGTAGCCTATCAGTGCCTGCAAGGTTGCACAAACAGCCATGAGATGAACAGATCTTGTATAAATTCACCATTATCTCTTTGCTTTTATACTGTGCCTCCAGATACAAAAGGATCGTGTTTGCCTTTTTATGGCCATACCTACTTGTGCTGCCACCATTAATGACTTGTACAGAACCTTAGCCAGGTTACCAATGCACTGTGTACATTTTTGGGCATGCCATTACCAGATATAAAAGAAATGCAAAGGACAAAGCACAGAATCACGAGGGCGTTACCACGGATGAGGGGTTAGTTCGATAGCAAAATACTGCGGATGCTGAAAATCCGAAACAACAACAGAAAACGCTGGAAAAACTCGGCAGGCCAGGCAGCATCGGTGGAGAGAGAAACAGAGTTAACGTTTCAGGTCGAAGACCTTTCGTCAGAATTGAAAAAAAGCAGGAAATGTACAGCAAGTTTAGGGGCTGGGAAAAGGGGGAGGGGATGAAAGAACAAAAGGGAAGGTCAGTGAGAGGATAGAAAGTCATCTCTCCTGCTTTCTATCCTCTCACTGACCTTCCCTTCTGTTCTTTTATCCCCTCCCCCTCTTCCCAGCCCCTAAACTTGCTTTCCATTTCCTGCTTTTTTCCAGTTCTGACGAAGGGTCATTGACCTGAAACATTGACTCTGTTTCTCTCTCCACCGATGCTGCCTGGCCTGCTGAGTTTTTCCAGTGTTTTCTGTTGTTATATGAGGGGCTACTTATTTAGAGCTTGTTCCGTTGGTTTTTTTTTCTACTAAAGCCTCAAATGCTATGGGATAACCAGGTAGAGGTCGTCAAGATTATGAAAGGTTATGATTAGGTAATTAGTGATAGATTGCTTCCACTGGTCAGCAGAATGGTTAACAAGAGGGCACAAAAGATAATGAAAAGAATTAAAGGGGAAGTTTAAAAATAAGTTAGAATGTGGAATTCTCTGCAACAAAATGTTATTGAAGCAGTGAATTTTGCTTGACAAAAAGCTGTAAAATTCTGAAGATTTATCTAAGTTGGGCGAGAGATGGAGACAGCAGATAAATTTACTGAATAGAGGGAGGTTATTTTTAGGCACAGGAGATTGAAGGTCGATAATTCAAAGTATCCAAAACAAACAGCAGGGCATTAGAACAAATCTAAATAAATGCACTTAGTTTGGATCCAGGCTGAAATAGAAATTGTTAAAGGGAAATTCGAAGGGGAAGAGTCTGAAAGGTCAAAAACACAAGACATGGGCAAACAAAATGAGATGGAAAAAAGGCAGAATTAAAGTTCAATATGATGCCACAATCATTGCAGAAGTGCAGATTGAAGAAAGCAGATCCTGCAGGCAGATAACACATTTTCTAACACATTCTACAGCATGGGAAATGGGCTGGGTTGAGAGAGCTTTAGATATAAACTGAAGAATTGCCAATGCTCAGCACATCCAAAAATCTCATCCAACACTGCCTGAAAAGCGTTGAACACAAAACCTAGCACTGTTGAACAAATATGGCTCACTAGTTCTACACTCGGTACTAAATACTGAAAAATAAAACCTAAGGACACGGAATTGGATCAAATTGTTATTGAAAATTTGGTTTTGTGTCCTTTTAAGTCATTGGTTGCGACTAAGCTGCCAATCTCCAATGGTCCAGTGGAGGAGGAAGGAGGTGATTCTTGATTAGGTTCACACCATACCCATTAGTCACAAGATTGGTATGCACATCCCACTCAGCATGAACCGGTGCTCAGAAACTGAATCAAGGCTTATTCACTGCTCCTTTTATGTTTTAAGAGAAAGCAATCCTCACTGATAATCAGACGCTGATGAAACTAATTACTTAAACAAGCATTTCATTATGTATGATGTCCACTGGCCAGCATGTACCACAGGAATGCAACGCAGTAAGACAGGGAGGATTAGGCCAACAAAATAATTCAAGATCCGCTGACTGCGCAATTTTCATCAATGTACTTTTGCCAAAATGAACCTTCCACAAAACAGTTAGTTGAAAAGAAAATTAGGTCACCCATAAGCTGTAGTAATATTTTTGTGATTCAGCAACTCGCAGCAGCTCTCAGCTCATAAAACCAAAGCAAACTTTAATAATCAATATCAAAAGATGCAAATATCAAAGCAGGTTACAACGGTAATAACAACAGAAAGTGCTGGAAAAACTCAGCAGGCCAGGCAACATCCACGGAGAGAGAAAGAGAGTCAACGTTTCAGGTCGAAACACTTCATCAGGAACGAAGGGTTTCGACCTGAAAAGTTGACTCTAATTTCTCTCCATGGATGTTGCCTGACCTGCTGAGTTTTTCCAGCATTTTCTGTTGTTATTTCTGATTTCCAGCATCCGCAGTATTCTGCTATCTGGTTACAACGGTAAACAGTCTCAGAATGAGTTTGGAGCAATTTGCAGAAGGTCCCGATTCATTCCTGTCCATCACACTGCAGTTTCGCTCTGGGCTGCTTGCAATTAAAAAAGGAAAGCAACAACGACGAACAATGGGGGGAAATAACTTCCATACAAGCTGCTTTTCACGCCCTTTCAACTGCAGCTCTCCAAAATTTGTTAGACTTTTTTTTTAAACTACAGTGAATGGGCAAAGGCCACAAAGCAGGGCACCAACACTGAAGAAGAATAAAAGATGAGGTAAATCAGGAAACAGTGATTAGGTGATGTCAAACTTGGGTTTCAACAAACCTGATTATAGGAGGAAGGAAAGGAAGATCGAGGAGGGAAAGCTCTAGAAGTTTTGAGGTCCTAGGAAAGGAAGAGACACTGATGACATGATTTTACAAAAGGGATGTGGAGAGAGCAAGGGTGTGTATCTCAAGCATTAACAGAAGCAAGGAGAACATCAAAGGAGTACCTATCATAGTTGTAGCAATTAATTAGAAAAAGCCAAGTACCGCTGGCAGCCAAGTGAGTTGACAAGCTTTTTTTTTTTAAGTTGCTCGAATGAGTGGCTTTCAAAGAGCATTCCCAGATATATGGAAGCAGTATTCAAGCTTGCGGGTGACCTACTTTTATAGAAGTTGAGAGGAAAGAAGTGTTTGTCATGAAAGAAATAACAATAGTTCCATTTGAAGTCAAGAGATATCAAGGCTAAGAATGACAGCAAATGAGGAAGGACTAAGGCGCCAAAGGCTAAAGAGGTGGTAACCTGAGTGATGAAACATAGAAGATAGGAGCAGGAGGCGGCCATTCGGCCCCTCGAGCCTGCTCCGCCATTCAATGAGATCATGGCTGATCATCCAAATTCAGTACCATGTCTCTGCCTTCTCCCCATATCCCTTGGTCCCTTTAGCCTTAAGAAATATATCTAACTCCTTCTTGAATATATTTAATGAATTGGCCTCAACTGCCTTCTGTGGTAGAGAATTCCACAGGTTCACCACTCTCTGGGTGAAGAAATTCCTCATCTCTGTCCTAAATGGCTTACCCCTTATCCTTAGACTGTGACCCCTGGTTCTGGACTCCCCGACCATCGGGAACATCCTTCCAGCATCTAGTCTGTCTAGTCCTGTTAGAATTTTATAAGTTTCAATGAGATCCCCTCTCATTCTTCTAAACTCCAGCGAGTATAAGCCCAATCGACCCAATCTCTCCTCATACGTCATTCCTGCCATCCCAGGTATCAGTCTGAAAACACCCTTTTCTTTGAAGAATTGAGTGAAACAAGATTTCTATTACACAATGAAGAGCAGCATGTTGGAGATGAATATACAGTAATTCAGCCATTGTACTACAAGAGGACTGAAGTTTAAGGTTTGTAACCTGAACAATTCACCACCAAGATTAGAATAGCAAGAGAAATGAAGTGTGAGCCAAAGAGGTCAGCTTGTTATTTAAAAGAATACAAATTGGCATGAAAGAGGACTGCAAAGGCTAAATGACTTTTGCAACACATCAGATTCCTTACAGGGAAAAAAAAAATCAGAAAGATAATGCAAGACCAATCATTTCAATGTCTTTTCTTGGAATTATATGCACTAATTTTCTAATAATATTTAGTCACAGACAGCCAATGCCTTACCTTCAAACTTATCTACAGGACTATACCCAGGAAAAACCACTGGAAAACTTCAGATAATATTTTGCCGAATATAAAGAAACTTTGTCGAGCATTTTGTTTAAGTACTATAGCATTTCTTGCATTAGTTCAGTCTTTGCAGTGTACTATTCAACAACAACAACTTGCATTTATATAGCACCTTTAACATAGAAAACATCCAAGGCAATTCACAGAAGCATAATCAGACAAATATCAATGCCGAGCCAAAGGAGCGATTAGGAGGGGTGACTAAAAACTTGATCAAAGAGGTATATTTTAAGGAGGGTTTTAAAAGGAGAGGCAGAGATGTTTAGGGAGGGTTTGAAGAACCTGGGACCTTGATGGCTGAAGGCACAGCCACTCGTGGTGGGAGAAGGGAATGCGGGCTGCACAAATGGCCAGAATTGGCATAACACAGAATTCGCAGAGGGTTATATGGCTGAAGAACGGTAGAGATAGGGAAAGGCGAGGGATTTATTCAGTATTCTGATCTGCAAAACGTAAAAGGCTTCCATTTATTCAATGGTGTTCCACTTTACTTGACGTAGCTGTATCCACATTCGTATCCTGTTGACATCCTTTGAATAAAATTAATTTCTGCAATTCCCCATCTCTTCTGAAGTCAGTCACTCATTTTGAAGCTTGGTTAATTAATTAAGAAGGGGAAATTAGAATATGAGAGTAAGCATGCAGCGAACATAAAAACTGACGGTAAAAGCTTTTATAGATATGTGAAGAGAAAAAGATTGGTGAAGTCAAGCGTAGGTCCCTTGCAGTCAGAATCAGGGGAATTTATAATGGGGAACAAAGAAATGGCAGACCAATTAAATACATATTTTGGTTCCGTCTTCACAAAGGAGGACACAAATAACCTCCCAGAGATGTCGGGGAACATAGGGTCTGATGAAAGGGAGGAACTGAAAGAAATCAGTATTTGTAGGGAAATTGATGGGATTGAAGACCGATAAATCCCCAGGGCCTGATAATCTACATCCTAGGGTACTTAAGGAAGTGGCCCTAGAAATAGTAGATGCATTGCTGATCATCTTCCAACATTCGATGGAATCTGGAACAGTACCCATGGATTGGAGGGTAGCTGATGTAACTCCACTATTTTGAAAAGGTGGTAGAGAGAAAATGGGGAATTACAGACCGGTAAGCCTGACATCGGTAGTGGGGAAAATGCTAGAGTCCATTATAAAAGATGTAATAGCAGAGCACTTGGAAAACAGTGACAGGATCGGACAAAGTCAACATGGATTTACAAAAGGTAAATCGTGCTTGACTAATCTACTGGAATTTTTTGAGGATGTAACTGGTAAAATAGATAAGGGAGAACCAGTGGATGTGGTGTATTTGGACTTTCAGAAGGCTTCTGGTAAGGTCCCGCATAAGAGATTAGCGTGCAAAGTTAAGGCACATGGGATTGGGGGCAAAGTATTGACTTGGATAGAGAACTGGTTGGCAGACAGAAAGCAAAGAGTTGGAATAAACGGGTCTTTTTCCAAGTGGAAGGCAGTGATTAGTGGGGTACTGCAGGGATCTGTCCTTGGACCCCAGCTATTCACAATATATATCAATGATCTAGACAAGGGAACTAGATGTAATATCTCCAAATTTGCAGACGACACAAAGCTGGGTGGGCGTGGGCGTGTGCGCTGTGAGGAGGATGCCGAGAAACTCCAGGATGATTTGGACAGGTTGGGTGATTGGGCAGAAGCGTGGCAAATGCAATATAATGTGGATAAATGTGAGGTTATCCACTTTGGTGGCAAAAACAGGAAGGCAGATTATCTGAATGGCAATAGATTGGGAGAAGGGGAAGTGCAACAAGACCTGGGTGTCCTTGTGCACCAGTCGCTGAAGGTAAGCATGCAGGTGCAGCAGGCGGTTAACAGGGCAAAGGGTATGTTGGCCTTCATAGCGAGAGGATTTGAGTACAGGAACAAGGATGTCTTGCTCCAGTTGTACAGGGCCTTGGTGAGACCATATCTTGAGTAGTGTGCGCAGTTTTGGTCGCCTTATCAGAGGAAGGATGTTCTTGCCATGGAAGGAGTCCAGCAAAGATTCACCAGGCTGATACCTGGGATGGCAGGAATGACGTATGAGGAGAGATTGGGTCGATTGGGCTTGTACTCGCTGGCGTTTAGAAGAATGAGAGGGGACTCATTGAAACTTATAAAATTTTGACAGGACTGGACAGACTAGATGCAGGAAGGATGTTCCCGATGGTCGGGGAGTCCAGAACCAGGGGTCACAGTCTAAGGATAAGGGGTAGGCCATTTAGGACAGAGATGAGGAGGAATTTCTTCACCCAGAGAGTGGTGAACCTGTGGAATTCTGTACCACAGAAGGCAGTGGAGGCCAATTCATTAAATATATTCAAGAAGGAGTTAGATGTATTTCTTAAGGCTAAAGGGATCAAGGGATATGGGGAGAAAGCAGGGACCGGGTACTGAATTTGGATGATCAGCCATGATCGCATTGAATGGCGGAGCAGGCTCGAGGGGCCGAATGGCCTACTCCTGCTCCTATCTTCTATGTTTCTATGTTCTACTGGCATCAGAAATCCCTGGTACTTTACCCAAGTTGCCATTCGTAATATACCAAATTAGCAAAACTCAGAAGCTACTTCAACAAGGAAAGCATCACATCAAAGTCTGATCCTGGTCTCATCAAGCTTTGCAGAAAGGGTCACCAGAATGCAAAAAAGTGAAAGAATCCTGCTGGATTTCTCCCTTTCCTATATCCCCACAACCCCAGGGGGAGACAGTTAAATTTCATCACACCCAGCTAGTTTCACACAAACTCACAGTCAAACAAGAGACACTTCAGATCTTCTACGGTTCAGTGCCACACCACGAACCATTGGGACGGGCTTAGTGTACTGTTGTTATATTCAAGATTCAAATGTTAATCAATCGTAAAGGTTTGTCATCTCTCCAATATACAAATTTTGGTTTTATGAGCTAGCCAATGGACACATCAAAGGCATATAATGCACATTTTGAAAGGCGGGAGGGAAATAACCATAACTCCTATGGACAAAAAGGCAATGACATGCAGCTGTTGCAGCTCCTGGAATACAACACACTGCAGGCTGGTTCAGGCGCCTGGAAGCAGCAGTCTTAGTTTTTGCTGACAAAGCTCATTCCATTAAGAGGATATTATATGTCCTACATATCACCCACTTTCTCAGAAGGACAGAACCAGAACACGAGCAGCACAAACCGATTTGTTGCTTGCCATGAACTCCAACTACCCGTTAATTCTTAAGGGGGAAAAAAAAAAAAAAATTCAGTTACCACTTTGGTTTAATCAATTAAGCCACAAATATAAAGAATAGCAAATGGTCATCCTGGGTTGGAGAACACTCCCAGAATTAACTGGAGCCAGAAAGCAAAGCAAACCAATACCTCACCTTATGATAGCTTGAAATCAGAACGAGAATCTTTTCAATCAATGCGGAGGTGTTTCCATGGGACGAGTGTTATTGAAAATGTAGCGTTTATTCTATAGAGGTTAATATAATTTTAAGAATGACTAGAAATTTAAATAGATGACAATTACACCCATAAACTATCTACTTGGATGGGCAACTTCAAAACATACCACAGAAGTATCAACGCCTGTAAAATGAAACACAAGAGCTTTGTTATAGCTCTGCAGAATATCAACAGTTTACCTTTGATTATCCAAGTCCTAATGGGGACCGACACATTGACCCAACGACTGATGGTTTCAAGCCAGGCCACAGTCCTTTTTCTGCACTGGCAAATTCTGTTGCAAGTGCACAGCAAGCGATTGGTAATTTAAAAACAACCAGATTGCACACAGCAAAATGACAGCACCATTCTGTAGTATTTTGCCATTTGTCAATTACTGTACTATACTGAAATATTCTTGTAATTAATTCAAATATTGGGTGGAATAAATTTGATTGACAAAGCTATAACGGTATATTTTTCAGTCACTCAAAATTGTGTTATTCTGTGGAAATGCACTTTCTGCCAAATTCCTGATTCATATGAAAGCACATGTACTGTAAGTAATGGGAAAGTGTATGGTCTTTATCTCATTCTCTTAATTGGAGAACAGCATGAACATGAAGAGTGCACAATAAACTTTTCCCATAAAGAATCAAATGCCAACACCAATTTGAATGCTTACTGTGGTTTATGAAATTAACCCAACAATGCATCACATGGATAACTTTTTATTCTATCCCGAGGTCGACACCATACAGAAGGATACTGAATCTTGGAAGTAAAGTCAGCGTGTTAAATGGAATCCAGCAGCACACTGTAAACACTCTTCTTGACCTGCTCATTAACAATTTCAACAAAACATACCAACCTCAGCAGATTCCTACTCCCACGTCTGTGGGCATATACCAGGATACTAATTAAAACAGTTTTGATGTCAAGATGCTCTGGGATTTTAAAGGGCGTTTCTAGCAATGTGTCTACTTTAAAAAATGGAAGGACTGTATGTTGTGACCTGTCACTTCACAGATCACAGCTTATAATAATCAATTAAAAGGACTCAAGAAAGCCAGGAGCATGAAATGGGCCTGTATACACATTGGAATGGGATCTCAGAAAATCAAACAAAGATGTTGATTCAGTCACCACTCCCAACATAACTCAATACAGAATTTTGATACTCTGTTTATTAAAAGTTAAAATGGATGCTCGGGACTGTTCACCCAAGAGATTTGGCAATGATCGAGCTTTATCACAGCCATATCATCTGATCACACTTCCCCGCCCCCCCCCTCCACCGTACCCCCAAACACAGATCACATAACTGCCTTGAAGTCACCCTGCTTTTATTACATAAAAGTTTTATTTAAATGCAATTTCATTTGTTAGTGCATTCTTTGGACAGCATTAACATTGAAAATCTGTTCACTGGACTCTTTTTAAATCCTAGTACTATATTGGCTAACCCTTTAATAACTGAGGGTACAATATTTGCAGCGTAGCAAACGTAGTTATTGCAAACCTCATATTATAGGTAACCTTTGTTCTGTGTGTTAGAACATAATTTTACCAATGGTCGTTAATCTTTGCTTATTCAATAATTTAAATTAAACATCAATAGCACAGCAAAGTGGGAATTTAGTGCTAAACAAAATGAGATCATTTCAATTAAGTGAGTTTAAATTAAGAGTAGATAACAGATGTTGTGAAATCTAGGTTCCATTCCATGCCCATGTCACACATGACATGTTCTCTAGTCTATCCACGTAACCGATGAGGGACTTGTTACATAAGAAAAGCTGGGGTTGTTCTCCTTAGAGCAGAGAAGATTGAGAGGAGGTTTGATAAAGGTGTTCAAAAGTATGAGGGGTCTAGACAGAGTAGATAGAAAGAAACTGTTCCCATTGGCGGAAGGGTCGAGAACCAGAGGACATAGATTTAAGGCGATTGGCAGAAGAACCAAAGGCGACGGAGGAAAAAAATTTTTACACAGCAAGTGGTTAGGATCTGGAATGCACTGCCTGAAAGGGTGGTGGAGGCAGACTCAATCGTGGTTTTCAAAAGGCAATCAGATAAATATCTGAAGGAAAAAATATGCAGGGCTACGTGGGTAGGGCAGGGGAGTGGGGTTAGCTGAAGTGCTCTTGGAGAGCCGGCACAGGCGTGACGGGCTTCCTTCGGTGCTGTAACGATTCTATGATGTGTCTGGTGGATTCTGCGAAGAATACGGGCAGGGCAGACCCTGCCCTATGTCACATGAAAGAAAAGTTTACGTACCACATCCATCCTGACATAGTCAAGGCTCCAGAATTGGCCGTTTTTCAGATCAGAATCTTGAACACAAGGCGAATGAGAAAATAGAAGTAATCATCAGGCTCTAAACAATTTCATACTCCATTATACAATTCCTATAAAATGTAACGTACCAAATCCAACTATAGTGGCCAGTCTCAGGAGCTGAGAGAACCAGCAGGGGTTAGGGAAACCCAGCACAGTAACAACTGCTCTCTGCTGTGGTCAAACTTCATCTTGGTAAATCTATTTTTGATAGTACTGTCAACTTAACAGGTGAGACAATAGCACTAGCATCTGCCTTTAATGAACCACAAGCACGATATCTCCCAAGTTAAGCAGCCCTATTTCCCCAGAGTCCTAAATTTCATGGCCATAAGACATCTGGTAACAAATGTTATTAATGGTCTCTCCAAACCTGTTAACAGCTGCTATTGCATGAAAATATTCAGTCTGGAACATCTTAACTCAAAAAAAAGTAGAGTATTAGTAAGTGGAACATTTTTCAATATTGGATACCCAGTGTAAGTATGAAGCACTCCAAATCCACAAGGCAGAGTAAATCTCTCAACTTCTGCCAACAACCATCTTAACTAAAACCTTACAAATACCGTTACCTCAGTGTAAAGTGTCTCATTTCCCATAAGGTATCTTTATGTCTTGTGAGGCTGATAATCTGTGACACTGCTGCAGGAGCTCCTCAGGTCAGTGTCCTAGGCCCAACCATCTTCAGCTGCTTCAATGACTTTCCCTCCATCATAAGTTCAGCAGTGGGGATGTTCGCTGATGACTGCAGTGTTCAGCGCCATTAACAACTCCTCAGATAATGAACCAGTCCATGCCCGCATGCAGCAAGACCTGGGTGACATTCAGGCTTGGGCTTATAAGTGGCAGGTAACATTCGCGCCACACAAGTGCAGGGAATGACTACCTCCAACAAGCGAGCAGCTAACCACCGCCCCTTGACATTCAACGGACCAACCATAAAAATACTGTCGCTACAAGAGCAGGTCAGAGGCTGGGTATTCTGCGGCAAGTGTCTCACTTCCTGACTCCCTAAAGCCTTTCCACCATCTAAAAGGCACAAGTCAGGAGTATGATGGCATACTCTCCACTTGCCTGGATGAGTGCAGCTCCAACACAAGATGCTCAACACCATCCAGGACAAATCAGCCCACTTGATCGGCACCCCATCCACCGCCTTAAACATTTACTCCCACCACTGGCGCAACACGGCTACAGTGTGTACCATCTACAAGATGCACTGCAGCAACTTGCCACGGCTTCTTCGACAGCACCTCCCAAGCCCACGACCTCTACCATGTAGAAGGACAAGGGCAGCAGGCACATGGGAATACCATCACTTCCAAGTTCCCCTCCAAGTCACACACCATCCTGACTTGGAAATATATCGCCGATCCTTCACCGTTGCTGGGTCAAATTCCTGCAACTGCCGACCTAACAGCACTGTGAGAGTACCTTCACCACACGGACTGCAGCAGTTCAAGGCGGCGGCTCACCACCACCTTCTCAAGGGCAATAAATGTTGGCCATGCCAGCATAGAAACATAGAAAATAGGAGCAGGAGTAGGCCATTCGGCCTCTCGAGCCAGCTCCACCATTCAATGCGATCATGGCTGATCATCCAAATTCAGTACCTGGTCCCTGCTTTCACCCCATACCCCTTGATCTCTTTAGCCTTAAGAAATATATCTAACTCCTTCTTGAATATATTTAATGTGTTGGCCTCTACTGCCTTCTGTGGTAGAGAATTCCACAGGTTCACCACTCTCTGGGTGAAGAAATTCCTCCTCATTTCTGTCCTAAATGGCCTACCCCTTATCCTTAGACTGTGACCCCTGGTTCTGGACTCCCCGACCAGCGGGAGTATCCTTCCTGCATCTAGTCTGTCCAGTCCTGTCAGAATTTTATAAGTTTCAATGAGATCCCCTCTCATTCTTCTAAACTCCAGCGAGTACAAGCCCAATCGACCCAATCTCTCCTCATAAGTCATTTCTGCCATCCCAGGTATCAGCCTGGTGAATCTTCGCTGAACTCCTTCCATGGCAAGAACATCCTTCCTCAGATAAGGCAACCAAAACTGCACACAATACTCAAGATGTGGCCTCACCAAGGCCCTGTGCAACAGCAGCAAGACATCCTTGTTCCTGTACTCGAACCCTCTCGCTACGAAGGCCAACATACCATTTGCCTTCTTAACCGCCTGCTGCACCTGCATGCTTACCTTCAGCGACTGGTGCACAAGGACACCCAGGTCTTGTTGCACTTCCCCTTCTCCCAATCTATTGCCATTCAGATAAAAATCTGCCTGCCTGTTTTTGCCACCAAAGTGGATAACCTCGCATTTATCCACGTTATATTGCATCTGCCATGCTTTTGCCCAATCACCCAACCTGTCCAAATCATCGAGTTTCTCGGCATCCTCCTCACAGCACACGCGCCCACCCAGCTTTGTGTCGTCTGCAAATTTGGAGATATTACATCTAGTTCCCTTCTCTAGATCATTAATATATATTGTGAATAGCTGGGGCCCAAGGACCGATCCCTGCGGTGCCCCACTAGTCACTGCCTGCCACTCGGAAAAAGACCCGTTTATTCCAACTCTTTGCTTTCTGTCTGCCAACCAGTTCTCTATCCAAGTCAATACCTTGCCCCCAATCCTATGTGCCTTAACTTTACATGCTAATCTCTTATGCGGGACCTTATCAAAAGCCTTCTGAAAGTCTAAATACACCACATCCACTGGTTCTCCCTTATCTATTCTACCAGTTACATCCTCAAAAAATTCCAGATTAGTCAAGCACGATTTACCTTTTGTAAATCCATGTTGACTTTGTCCGATCCTGTCACTGTTTTCCAAGTGCTCTGCTAGTACATCTTTTATAATGGACTCTAGCATTTTCCCCACTACCGATGTCAGGCTTACCGGTCTGTAATTCCCCGTTTTCTCTCTACCACCTTTTTTTGAATAGTGGGGTAACATTAGCTACCCTCCAATCCATGGGTACTGTTCCAGATTCCATCGAATGCTGGAAGATGATCAGCAAAGCATCAACTATTTCTAGGGCCACTTCCTTAAGTACCCTAGGATTTAGATTATCAGGCCCTGGGGATTTATCGGCCTTCAATCCCATCAATTTCCCTAACGCTATTTCCCTACAAATACTGATTTCTTTCAGTTCCTCCCTTTCATCAGACCCTATGTTTCCCGACATCTCTGGGAGGTTATTTGTGTCCTCCTTTGTGAAGACAGAACCAAAATATGTATTTAATTGGTCTGCCATTTCTTTGTTCCCCATTGTAAATTCCCCTGATTCTGACTGCAAGGGACCTACGCTTGACTTCACCAATCTTTTTCTCTTCACATATCTATAAAAGCTTTTACAGTCAGTTTTTATGTTCCCTGCAAGCTTACTCTCATATATTCTATTTTCCCTTTCTTAATTAATCCCTTTGTCCTCCTTTGTTGAATCCTAAACTGCTCCCAATCCTCAGGTTTACTGCTTTTTCTGGCCAATTTATATGTCCACTCCTTGGATCTTATGCTATCCCTAATTTCCCTTGTTAGCCACGGTTGAGTCACCTTTTTTGTTTTATTTTTATGCCAAACTGGGATGAACAAATTCTGTAGTTCATCCATGCGGTCTTTGAATGTTTGCCATTGCCTATCCACCGTCAACCCTTTGAGTGACATTCCCCAATCAATCCTACCCAACTCGCGCCTCAGACCATCGTAGTTTCCTTTATTTAAATTTAGGATCCTAGTCTCTAAGTCGACTACTTCATTCTCCATCTTAAATGAAGGATTCGATCATATTATGATTGCTCCGACCCAAGGGGCCTCGTACAACAAGATTGCTAATTAAGCAACACCCACATCCCGTGAATGAATAAAAAATATGGAATACCCATTGGGAACTGGGTCAAGACTGAAACACATTATCTTGCTCTATCTCCTACTGCATATTTTTTGAGAGATTGGTCCAATGATCTGTTCTCAGCAATCAAATGTACAGTGTGCAATTCAGAGGAGCTTGCTGAAGTCCAAAATTCCATTTGAATAGTTGAAATCCATAAATAGGGTTCAGGAAGGTTGAAGTAGGTTATAACAATCTGGTCGACCGCACAAGTAGACATAAATTTCCACCGCATAGAACCCATTCCCTTAAGGTTTGGGAGGCAAATTCCCCTAAAATCAACAAGTATTGACTAAATTTAATAGTCAGATATCCTTCGCATATGGAAATAATATATAAAAACCACAACAGCACCTTCATTTGCATGAAAGAAGGCCTGTCTAATATAGTACTTTGTGAAAAACATAGCAAAGAGTATTTTAAAACGAATCTAATCTCAGGATTTAGAGAGCATTTCTAAACCCCTTGAACTGCAAGCTTACAAAATCATGTGAACTCCATGATTAGATTACACCCTTGTAATTTACTTCATGATGCCCATTATTGCATGTTAGTCTTCAATGATGTAGATTC
Source organism: Somniosus microcephalus (assembly GCF_052327205.1). NCBI lineage: Eukaryota > Metazoa > Chordata > Chondrichthyes > Squaliformes > Somniosidae > Somniosus > Somniosus microcephalus. Next base: position 40,631,206 of record NC_141018.1, read on the forward strand.
TACACAATTATTTAAACAAATGTTGAGATTTTTGTCATCTTAACCATTAACCTTTCAATCTGAATAATCTGGAGGGGCGGGGGGGAAACAAACCTTATTCTGCAGCAAGATTCAAGTATATTCCTGTAATATATGGAGGAAAATTAAATTGGGCCTTTTGGCACTTTTTGCAATTTAAAATTATTTATATTTAGATATTAGCAGATTCTCCATAGGTTGCTGGTAGTGAGGTGGAGGGTATACTCTATAAGAAAGTGCAACATGGAGTAAGTATGGTACTTACTTTATGCAATAATGTAATCTCATGTAATCAAAATATTCAGTTAGGAATTCAGGTGACCAAAATGTCACTCATCAATAAACCATGATGTGCACATACAGAAGGAATCAAGACCTGTAACGCAGTAGTCCCTGTCCCATCAAACAGAAGCTGGCCAAAAATTACTTAGGCAAGTTAATATTTACAAAAAGAGGAAGGTTAAAGTGGAATCAATTTCAGCATTAATGGAGTTATAACTCATGGAGGACTGTGGCTCATTTTTAACTAGATGGCTGCACTTGTAAGCTGCTCATTTAAAAGCAATACAACCAGAATTACCTGAACTGCTCTTGACCATTAATGCCCAAAAGTTGGTGCCATTATAGGGCTGAGTGCACTGCAACTGTAAATATGCACTCAATCATTGCAAGTTGACATATTTATCAATATTATTATTTTTTTTGTTTATGGGATGTGGGCGTCGCTGGCAAAGCCAGCATTTATTGCCCATCCCTAATTGCTCGAGAAGATGGTGGTGAGCCGCCTTCTTGAACCGCTGCAGTCTGTGTGGTGAAGGTACTGTTAGGGAGGGAGTTCCAGGATTTTGACCCAGCGACTATGAAGGATCGGCGATATATTTCCAAGTCAGGATGGTGTGTGACTTGGAGGGGGTGGTGTTCCCATGCGCCTGCTGCCCTTGTCCTTCTAGGTGGTAGAGGTCGCGGGTTTGGGAGGTGCTGCCGAAGAAGCCTTGGCGAGTTGCTGCAGTGCATCTTGTCGATGGTACACACTGCAGCCATGATACACCGGTGATGGAGGGAGTGAATGTTTAAGGCGGTGGATGGGGTGCCAATCAAGCGGGCTGCTTTGTCCTCGACGGTGTCGAGCTTCTTGAGTGTTGTTGGAGCTGCACTTATCCAGGCCAGTGGAGAGTATTCCACCACACTCCTTACTTCTCCCTTGTAAATGGTGGAAAGGCTTTGGGGAGTCAGGGCGTGAGACACTCGCCACAGAATACCTAGCCTCTGACCTGCTCTTGTTGCCACAGTATTTATGTGGCTGGTCCAGTTAAGTTTCTGGTCAATGGCGACCCCCAGGATGTTGATGGTGGGGGATTCGGCGATGGTAATGCCGTTGAATGTCAAGGGGCAGTGGTTAGACTCTCGCTTGTTGGAGATGGTCATTGCCTGGTACTTGTGTGGCGCAAATGTTACCTGCCACTTATCAGCCCAAGCTTGAACGTCGTCCAGGTCTTGTTGCATGTGGGCATGGACTGCTTCATTATCTAAGGAGTTGTGAATAGCGCTGAACACTGCAGTCATCAGCAAATATCCCCATTTCTGACCTTATGTTGGAGGGAAGGTCATTGATGAAGCAGCTGAAGATGGTTGGGTCCAGGACACTGCCCTGAGGAACTCCTGCAGCGATGTCCTGGGGCTGTGATGATTGACCTTTAACCACCACAACCATCTTCCTTTGTGCTCGGTATGACTCCAACCAGTGGAGAATTTCCCCCCCCGCCGATTCCCATTGACTTCAGTTTTACTAGGGCTCCTTCATGCCATGCTCGGTCAAATGCTGCCTTGATGTCAAGGGCAGTCACTCTCACCTCACCTCTGGAATTCAGGTCTGTTGTACATGTTTGGACCAAGGCTGTAATGAGGTTGGGAACCAAGTGGTCTTGGTGGAACCCAAACTGGGCATCAGTGAGCAGGTTATTGGTAAGTGCCGCTTGATAGCACTGTCGACGACACCTTCCATCACTTTGCTGATGATTGAGAGTAGACTGATGGGGCGGTAATTGGCCGGATTGGATTTGTCCTGCTTTTCGTGGACAGGACATACCTGGGCAGTTTTCCACATTGTCAGATAGATGCCAGTGTTGTAGCTGTACTGGAACAGCTTGGCTAGAGGCGCGGCTAGTTCTGGAGCACAAGTCTTCAGCACGACAGCTGAGATGTTTTTGGGGCCCATAGCCTTTGCTGTATCCAGTGCGCTCAGCCGTTTCTTGATATCACGTGGAGTGAATCGAATTGGCTGAAGACTGGCTTCTGTGATGTTGGGGACCTCAGGAGGAGGCTGATATGGATCATTCATGCGGCACTTCTGCTGAAGATGGTTGCAAACACTTCAGCCTTGCCTTTTGCACTCGCGTGCTGGGCTCCACCATCATTGTGGATGGGGACATTCATGGAGCCACCTCCTCCCGTTAGTTGTTTAATGATCCACCACCATTCACGACTGGATGTGGCAGGACTGCAGAGCTTTGATCTGATCCGTTGATTGTGGGATCGCTTAGCCCTGTCTATAGCATATTGCATCTGCTTTTTAGCATGTAGCAGCTTCCCCAGGTTGGCACCTCATTTTTAGGTATGCCTGGTACTGCTCCTGGCATGCTCTTCTACATTCCTTATTGAACCAGGGTTGGTCCCCTGGCTTGATGGTAATGGTAGAGTGAGGGATATGCCGGGCCATGAGGTTACAGATTGTGGTGGAATACAATTCTACTGGAATTTTTTGAGGATGTAACTGGTAAAATAGATAAGGGAGAACCAGTGGATGTGGTATATTTGGACTTTCAGAAGGCTTTCGATAAGGTCCCACATAAGAGATTAGCGTGTAAAATTAAGGCACATGGGATTGGGGGCAAGGCATTGACTTGGATAGAAAACTGGTTGGCAGACAGAAGGCAAAAAGAGTTGGAATAAACGGGTCTTTTTCCGAGTGGCAGGCAGTGAACTAGATGTAATATCTCCAAATTTGCAGACGACACAAAGCTGGGTGGGCATGTGTGCTGTGAGGAAGATGCCAAGAAACTCCAGTATGATCTGGACAGGTTGGGTGATTGGGCGGAAGCATGGCAGATGCAATATAACGTGGATAAATGTGAGGTTATCCACTTTGGTGGCAAAAACAGGAAGGCAGATTATTATCTGAATGGCAATAGATTGGGAGAAGGAGAAGTGCAACGAGACCTGGGTGTCCTTGTGCACCAGTCGCTGAAGGCAAGCATGCAGGTGCAGCAGGCGGTTAAGAAGGCAAATGGTATGTTGGCCTTTGTAGCGAGAGGGTTCGAGTACAAGAACAAGGATGTCTTGCTGTTGTACAGGGCCTTGGTGAGACCACACCTTGAGTATTGTGTGCAGTTTTGGTTGCCTTATCTGAGGAAGGATGTTCTTGCCATGGAAGGAGTTCAGCGAAGATTCACCAGGCTGATACCTGGGATGGCAGGAATGACGTATGAGGAGAGATTGGGTCGATTGGGCTTATACTCGCTGGAGTTTAGAAGAATGAGAGGGGATCTCATTGAAACTTATAAAATTCTGACAGGACTGGACAGACTAGATGCAGGAAGGATGTTCCCGATGGTCGGGGAGTCCAGAACCAGGGGTCACAGTCTAAGGATAAAGGGTAGGCCATTTAGGACAGAAATGAGGAGGAATTTCTTCACCCAGAGTGGTGAACCTGTGGAATTCTCTACCACAGAAGGCAGTAGAGGCCAATTCATTAAATATATTCAAGAAGGAGTTGGATATATTTCTTAAGGCTAAAGGGATCAAGGGGTATGGGGAGAAAGCAGGGACCAGGTACTGAATTTGGATGATCAGCCATGATCACATTGAATGGCGGAGCAGGCTCGAGGGGCCGAATGGCCTACTCCTGCTCCTATCTTCTATGCTTCTGATGGCCCATAGCACCTCATGGATGCCCAGTTTTGAGCTGCTAGATCTATCCTGTATCTATCCCATTTAGCACCTTGGTAGTGCCACACAACATGATGGAGGGTGTCCTCAGTGTGAAGACGGGACCTCGTCTCCACAATGACTGTGTGGTGGTCACTGCTACCAATACGGTCATGGACAGATGCATCTGCGACAGGTGGATTGGTGAGAACGAGGTGAAGTAGGTTTTTCCCTCGTGTTGGTTCTCACCACCTGTCGCAGGCCCAGACTGGCAGCTATGTCCTTCAGGACTCGACCAGCTCGATCAGTAGTGGTGCTGCCGAGCCACTCTTGGTGATGGACATTGAAGTCCCCCACCCAGAGTACATTCTGTGCCCTTGCTACTCTCAGTGCTTCTTCCAAGTGGTGTTCAACATGGAGGAGTACGGATTCATCAGCTGAGGGAGGGCGGTAGGTGGTAATCAGCAGAAGGTTTCCTTGCCCATGCTTGACCTGAAGCCATGAGACTTCATGGGGTCCGGAGTCAATGTTGAGGACTCGCAGGGTCACTTCTGCCCGACTGTATACCACTGTGCCGCCACCCCTGGTGGATCTGTCCTGCCGGTGGGACAGGACATACCCAGGGATGGTGATGGAGGTGTTTGGGACATTGAAAGGTATGATTCTGTGAGTACGACTATGTCAGACTGTTGCTTGACTAGTCTGTGGGACAGCTCTCCCAATTTTGGCACAAGTCCCCAGATGTTGGTGAGGAGGACTTTGCCGGGTCGACTGGGCTGGGCGTGCCGTTGCCGGTGCCGATCGATGCCAGGTTGTCTGTCCGGTTTCATTCTTATTGTTGTGTTTTGTAGCGGTTTGTTACAACTGAGTGGCTTGCTTGGTCATTTCAGAGGGCAGTTAAGAGTCAACTACATTGCTGTGGGTCTGGAGTCACATACAGGCCAGATCAGGTAAGGACGGCAGATTTCCTTCCCTAAAAGGACATTAAACCAGATGGGTTTTTACGATAATCCAATAGTTTCATGGTTATCATTACTAATACTAGCTTTATAATTCCAGCTTTATTTAATTAACTGAATTTAAATTCCCCAGCTGCGATGGTGGGATTTCAACTCACGTCTCTGGATCATTCGTCCAGGCCTCTGGATTACTAGCCCAGTGACATTGCCACTATGCTACCATTCCCATATTACTATGCTACCATTCCCATATTACAATTGTAAGTGTAAGCAGTATAGATTAACCATAGGCCAAAAATAAAAACCCTAGCTTAAAGCTAACTGTGCAGAAATATGATTTGAATCGACCAGTGTAAACTTTCAGATCCCAATCCCTGATCATTTGTTCCGCCAAGGAAAACATTGTCTGAGCTGGTAATTTCATAACATCCTATCCACAACCTAGTTCAGACCGAGTGGGAATGTTGCAGGTTACATCCAATTCACATCAACCTGATAGCATTAAATCTGGATCAAGTGAATCCAAACTCAAACAGTGTCAATTGTTTCTCATTAGTATGTTGCTGAAATAACTTTCAAGCCCCACTGCAATTAGGGTAAAGTCAATTTGCAATTCAGAAAAGACAAATTTTCACATAGAAGATGTCTACATTTTCTTCAATGAGGAACCAGCTTTCTTAAGAACATAAGAAACAGGAGCAGGAGTCGGCCATTTGGCCCCTTGAGCCTGTTCCGCCATTCAATAAGATCATGGCTGATCTTCTACCTCAACTCCACTTTCCTGCACTATCCCCATCTCCCTTGATTCCCTTAATATTCAAAAATCTATCGATCTCCGTCTTGAATATACTCAACGACTGAGCCTCCACAGCCCTCTGGGGTAGAGAATTCCAAAGATTCACCTCCCTCTGAGTGAAGAAATTTCTCCTCCTCTCAGTCCTAAATGGCCGACCCCTTATTCTGAGACTGTGACCCCTGCTTCTAGACTCCCCAGCCAGGGGAAACATCCTCCCTGCATCTACCCTGTCAAGCCCTGTAACAACTTTGTATGTTTCAATGAGATCACCTCTCATTCTTCTAAACTCCAGAGAATATAGGCCTAGTCTACTCAATCTCTCCTCATAGGACAATCCCCCCATCCCAGGAACCAGTCTGGTGAACCTTCGTTGCACTCCCTCTATGTCAAGTATATCCTTCCTTAGGTAAGGAGACCAAAACTGTACACAGTACTCCAGGTGTGGTCTCACCAGGGCCCTATATAATTGCAGCAAGACGTCTTTACTCTTATACTCAAATCCTCTTGTAATAAAGGCTAACATACCATTTGCTTTCCTAATTGCTTGCTGTACCCGCATGTTAACGTTCAGTGATTCGTGTACAAGGACACGTGAGCAGCGAGATGTGGTCTCCTCTACATTGGGGAGACCAAACGCAGATTGGGTGACCGCTTTGCGTAACACCTCCATTCAGTCCGTAAGGGGGACCCCGAGCTCCCGGTGGCCTGTCACTTTAATTCACTGCTCCACTCCCACTCAGACCTCACCATCCTCAGCCTCTTGGACTCAACATAGAGTTCAACAATTTCAGATCATAACCTCGGCCCCTATCACATATATATTTTCTTTTTTTTAATCCACACTTTGTTTGACCTTTTTTTCTTCCCTCCCACAGGGCAGCTGTCCTTCATTCTGCCAGCCCAATTCACACTTCATCTAGAGCCATCCTTTGTTCCTGAACCTGTCTCATTACCACCTCCTCTCGCCTTGAATATCTCTTAATGTCTCTCAATCTCTCCTGCTTTCTATCCTATCACTGACCTTCCCTTTTGTTCTTTTATCCCCTCCCCCTTTTCCAAGCCCCGAAACTTGCTTTCCATTTCCTGCTTTTTTCCAGTTCTGACGAAAGGTCTTCGACCTGAAACGCTGACTCTGTTTCTCTCTCCACCGATGCTGCCTGGCCTGCTGAGTTTTTCCAGCGTTTTGTGTTGTTATTTTGGATATATTACATTTGGTCCCCTCATCCAAATCATTGATGTAGATTGTGAATAGCTGCGGCCCAAGCACTGATCCTTGCGGTACCCCACTAGTCACAGCCTGCCAACCCGAAAATGAACCGTTTATTCCTACTCTCTGTTTTTTGTCCATTAACCAATCCTCAGTCCATGCTAGTATATTACCCCCAATCCCATGAGCCCTCATTTTGTTTAATAACCTCTTGTGTGGCACCTTATCAAATGCCTTCTGAAAATCCAAATATATCACATCCACTGGTCCCCCCTCATCTATTCTGCTAATTACAACCTCAAAAATTTCTTGGCCGTATTACCTTTAATGGGCACTTTGACGCTGACCCATAACCCATAATCTTACAGCAGATGCCAAAACCCAAGTTCATGCCATTTCTAAGCACACATCAAATTTATTAGGGGACTGGGTAGCACAGTGGCTTAGATACCAGCCTTCTGACCATTCTGATCAAGGGTTACACACACAAAGATGACAACCGGTCATTTCTCTTTTAAAATACTAACTGGCCCACTGTGCATTCCCTATTGTATTCCAGGATAAAAGTTTCCTTTGTTGGCTGTAGGGGACCAGTGAATTTGGGCAAACTTCGTCAAGCTCTCACGAGGGAACAGCCAACGGCACCAAACTGCCCCTAATTCAACACAAAGTGACACCAAATTGGCAATCTGAATCAGAGGGTAGAAATTGCCTGCTGTGGGAACTTGGGATACATTGTTCGAGCAGAGAAGAGGCTTTAGTGTGCATCTAACCACAATCTGAAAGGACGGCTTGATGTGGACGTTAGGCGCCTGGAATACAAATATTCAATGTCCCAGCACCAACATTAGGAGCGTACAAAGTCACAAAATAGTTCCCAGCCATTATCAGGAGTAATCATATAAATCACAAACATTTTACAACTATCATCAATTTTACAAGATTAATAGATCCCAATAAAGGAAGGATATCACTCGGGTAGTAATCTTCCCATCCCAACTTTCTGATGGAAGAAGCCAATCTAAGAAAGAAAAAGAACTTGCATTTATATTAGTAGCTTTCATGACCCAGTATGTCCAAAAGCACTTTACAGCCAATTAAGTACTTTTGAAAAAGGTCCATCACCACCTTCTCAGTGCAAATGGGAATAGGCAATAAATACGGCCTTGCCCGGTGTCGCCAGCATCCTGCAATTAAATAAAAACTGCCAGTAATTTCCCCCTCCCCCTCCCCCTTTTACAGGATACATATCCCTGCAATACTTGGACTGGTTCTTACAGCACAGGTCATTTAAACATGAACTGTTATAAGCATCACCACAAAACAATTGCATTTTAAATCTGTGCAGAAAGGAGTAAGTGAAAATATATAAAAGTGAGGATATGCAATTGGTAACTTGTGGATCTAACAAAACAAAGCACAGCTGTGTGACAGGAGATACTGTGAGTTGTGCTCTCGCTCCCAGTCAATACAATACAATACAATACAAATCGCTTTATTGGCATGATAAGGTACATCTTATGTTGCCAAAGCATCAAAATACATTTATGGTTGAACACATAAACGCGGTTCCATTCATACAGTGTATAAACAGGTATATCCCTGAGTTTATAAATATATTTTCGCCTTGTTTATATATACTCTTGTCTTAGTTTACTGGTTGTCCCTCTGTTCATGGCAAGCTGTAACATAGTGTGCCGCCAGTGTTACACAGCTTCTCTCCTCCCCCAGTAGGAATGGGAGTTTTTGGTTGTCAGTCAGATTTCTGAATTCAGGGCATATTTGTGAGAATTTTTGATAGAAATTCTCTCTGATGCCCTGATATTTTCCACAGGCTGTGAGGTCCCTGATTTCCAGCCAGGATGTTGTGCGAGAGTCAGCACTCGGTCACATCCTACCAGATGGCACAGAACAGCACCGGCAAAAGCCTACAAGCAGGTTCCTCATCAACTTGGCCACATGCAGACTCAGGGAGAAAACCTTTTGCAGTACTGTCCTTTTAGCAACATCATTAAGGAGCTTTTACACTGCAAGAGTGCCATTGCCAGCGTAATACTCCCACCATCTCTGGCACTCACTGATATAAAGCAGGGCAGGTGCACAGGCCTACATTTTTATGCATCTTAAAAGTATTGTTAGCTCTCCCCAAATCTAGGTGTGCAGATTCAAGCTTGTGCTGCCTCCTACCAACGACTGATAGTGCACCTGATCATTTGCATGTCAAGGTTCTGCAAAAGCTCACCACAAAGAACACACTTTCTTTTTTATTTGTTAAATCTGTAAATTTTGTCCCCAAAAAAACTACAAAATACTATAAACGTTAAACAAAAACAGAAATATGTTGGAAACACACGGGTCAGTCAGCATCTGTAGAAAGAATTGACAAGCGAATGCATTGAGCGCAACCCTTTCTCAGAACACATGTTAACTTGGCTGTTCTCTCCGTCGATGCCAATTAACCTGTGAGTTTCCTACATTTTCTGTTTTTGTAACAATTTAATAAATTACAACTTAATTTGAACTAAAATGCATCTTTCATGTATAATTCATTGAGCACCCTGCAGACTGCATTAACAAAATAACTGAAGGAGTTGCAGAAACAAATTAGTCACCATGAGCATTATGTTCAAAATTCTAAAGATGCACCAGTTAATGGGGTTAAACCAATAAGACAATCTTTAGAAAGAAAAATATTATCTTGGATACATTTTGTTTCTCAAACTGTACTACATACAAAAATGTAGTAATAATGTCAGCATGTCACAAAGTTTCAGATTGCCCGTTGATATAAATCAAATTAAAACTGGAGTGAAAACAAAAGGATGGACTCTGCACAGAGATTGTTGTGATAGCTTATTTACTCTGGTGTGTACCTAACGCTATAAAAGTCAAAAAGTAACAGCATTCTTCCAGTCATGTCCTCAATTATAGTGTAAAAACCAAACAAGAGATGCGTGTTAATAGGCTCGATACTAAATTTCTCAATTGCTTTTCACAGTCTATAATAACCATTTCTCAGTACTGTACCTCCTTTAAAGTGATTTTGTGCAGTAATTTAACCAAGTTTCTCCTTTGGCTCAGTGGATGAAGCACCATGTGTTACTGGTTCATAAAGACCAGAATGTTCCAGTTCAACTGCCCAGAATTGCCCATCTCAGCTCTCACTTCAAAGCTTCAGCATGCCAGGGCACAGGGATACAGGAAATAATAAACACCAACCCTGGCAAGGCTTCCAGCTCCTGATCAGCTAGCCAGCGAGCATCACTAAAAGTCCATTTGTGTGGATACTGTGCAAGGCCAGGATCAGGCTTGGTTATCATTCTCCACATGGCCTGGTCAGCCCACCAGCATTAACTGTCCATGCTCAGGAGGAAGGTGATGCAGCAGAGTACAGAGGCATCTGCTAGACATGCTATGGCTTCAGGTTATAGAGGCATGGCTCTAAGGGAGTCTGGCTGCATTAGAGATTAGAGAATCAGCAGGTAATGTTCAATTCAAAATAGTTAAATTCTCAACTAATTTCTGAAGAGTCAAAATTCAACCTATCTTTATGATGTCCTTCTTGTTCCAGCTCTAAATCTACTCGAAGTTGTGCAAATCTGAGACGGCCTCCAGCAAGATACCATTCTCTAACCATAATCATCTGCACACCAACATAAAACACAATCCCAACGGTCAAATAGGAACCGCTACCTGCAGCAGATTACAGGAAGGCCAAAAATCTCAACATACCAGTCCCTCTGTGAGGCTTCACCAGAGAGGCTGCAGATACAAGGGTACACATTCACATACACCCCACACACCACCACCCCATCATCCAGCTCTTCTAGGTACAAAGGCCAACGTTTGTAATTGGGGGGGGTGACCACAGTCAAACCCAATCCTGTCCCCACACAATGGTCACACACTTACACTCCTAATAAAGTGATGGAGATTGCAGAAACACTGCCCAGTTTTTCCTGTGCAACAGAGAATGCCGAGACTATTTTTAGTTCCCCTATTTCCGCCTCAGTTGAGTCGCACTGATAACTCAGCATTGGTCGGAGTCACTGTGGCTCAACCAGCCACTGGATAAACACGCTGAGCCATTGGGGAGCTATTACTGTAATCTACTTTAGCCCTCAGCAGGTTCAGCAGAGATTTTGTAACTACCTAAAAAGGTTCTCATTTTACTCTTCACTTTGCATACTACTACAACAACTTGTATTTATATAGCACCTTTAATGTAGTAAAACATCCCAAGGTGCTTCACAGGAGTATTAAAAAATTTAAAATTTGACACCGATCCACATAGGGATAATTTAGGGCAGATGACCAAAAGCTTGGTCAAATAGGTAGGTTTTAAGGAGTGTCTTAAAAGGAGGAAAGAGAAGTAGCGAGGCGGACAGGATCAGGCAGGGAATTCCAGAGCTTAGGGCCGAGGCAACAGAAGGCACAGCCACCAATGGTTGAGCGATTATAATCAGGGATGCTCAAGAGAGCAGAATTAGAGGAGCGCAAGGCAGGGAAACCTGAACACAGAGAGCACTTAAGGTACATTATTCCAATAGGCTGTTCAGCATGTTGTGACCAACACTTGCATTAGAACAAATAATGGGCAGGTGAAAATGAATGACATGTGAGCTCAATGTGTGTGTTATGCACCTAAAAAGGCATTTAGGCCGTGCCAATAACGCACAACTGACCCAATTATCTCATTTTCTCCACACCCAAGACAGATACCAGTAATAGGAGTTCACCCAGAGAGGTGAAAGTTGAAACTTTGACATACACATTCCTTTTTTGGGCCCTATTTCTGAAATATTTTCAATGTGTTTTAAGACAGTCTGAGCTTTCCTAACTTTAGCATCAGACAGCACAAGCCAAGTATTCAGGATTTCCAATACATTCTCCCTGGTACCTAATGAAAGTAAGGAGTCAACAACCATCACAGCCAAGTCAAACTCTCTCCACACCCAAAGCACTTACAGCAAGGGTCATTGGATAACCATCAGCTGATTTCTGGATGAGATCAGCTACCTCAGCACAGACCACAGTTCGACCCCCGAGCCCTTCCTAGTCCCTGTGACTCTACTCTTACCGAATAAACCAGCTGCATATATATATTTAATCCAATAACTCATTGAATTATGTATCCAAGGGTACTCAAGCGTACTGGATTTCGCTGGCATCTTGATGTGTATAGGTTGAAAAGAAAATCAAATAAAATGGGAATTCTAAAATCTGTATTAAAATTATATCAAAGCCAAATCTTCAGAATGGATGAGATCACGAGATTGCCAAGCTAATTAATATTCTTCACGGTCACAGTGATACCATACCTATAGGTGAGGAAAACCCAAAGAAAAAGAATCAAGTGGATAAATTGAGATTGCTGGGAACCTGACTGGAACCCTATTCGACAACAGTCAATCTAAAGATGAACGACAGCAGTACCAGATCAGGTACCCTTCGTATTGTAAAACTCATATATATGGATGAATGAATGGAGGGAAAGGGGAAAAGGCATTGATTTAGCACCTCATTGCACACTCAGGATGTTCCAGAGCACGGCATAATCAATTAATTACTTTTTAAGTGCAGTCACTGTTATGCAGCCAAACGCAACAGCAAATCTACAAATAGCAAGGCCCCAAACAACAAACAAATGAACAACCAGGAGAATCTGTTTTTGGTGGTGGGGTTGGTTGAGCAAGGAATGTATTCCAAGACACAACAACTTGCATTTATATAGCACCTTCAACGTAGAAAACCATCCCAAGGCACTTCACAGGAGTGTTATCAGCCAAAATTTGACACCGAGCCACATAAGAAGATATTAAGACAGGTGACTAAAAGCTTGGTCAAAGAGGTACGTCTTAAGGAGCATCTTAAAAAAACAGACTTGCATTTGTGTAGGGCCTTTCATGACCTCAGAACGTCCCAAAGTGCTTTATAGCCAATTATGTAAATAAAGAGAGGGGTAGAAGGGCAGAGAGGTTTAGGGAGAGAATTCCAGAGTTAAGGGCCAGCCAGCTGAAGGCACAACCGCCACTGAAGGGGGCGAAAGATATTGGGGATGCACAAGAGGGCAGAATTGGAAAAATGTAGAGTTCTTGGAGGGTTGTAGGGCTGGAGCAGGTTACGAGGAGGGAGGGGGCGAGGCCATGGGGGAATTTCAACACAAGGATCAGAATTTTAAAATCGAGGCGTTGCTGGAATGGGAGCCAATGTAGGTCAACGAGCACGGGGTGATGGGTGAACTGGAAGAATTCCCTGCTCTTCGAATATGCCACAAGATCTTTTATGTCTACTTAATTCGGAGTGTGCATAATATCAAGGATGACACCAACAGAGGTTTAATCTTTCCTCAAGAATTTTGGCAATATCACTCCTGCTCCATATCCAAGAAAACAGTATTCTACAGGTACATATGAAAGCAAAACAGAGGTGACAGTCAGCAGAGATATTGAGGCTCAGGTAGTGCTGCCATTGATACAATCTTTGCAGCTGGGCTGCTGGAATAGTGACAGAAGAGACAACAGTTCACCTGACAATAAAGAGCTGCCTCCACGTGTGAAGTGTGCAATCCTTAACAGGTGCAATAAACACCAAAGGGACTGCTGCAGGTACAAAGTCCTCGGGAAAAGATTAACGGATATCCATTCAGACTAAGGAGATTTGACGCCATTTCTACTCAAACTGCTTCTCAAGTTTAATTTTCAAACTGAAAAAATCCAATAACATCTACAACGCAGAATTACACAGTACTGCACTTTGAAGTTCTTTACATATTGCTTCGGAAAATGGCTTTACACTTACATGTAGTCTGTCTAACCATCTCGTAGCTTTACAAAATTTCTTCTAGTTGTCGGATTTTATGCTTCCAGGTTGTGTACCAGACATAAAGCTGTCAGTGCATAGACGACTCACGACTTTACACCCAGGACAAGTCAGATTTCACAACAACTAGTTTTTATAAACCTAACAATGAGATTGAATTTGAATGCAGACCAGACAATCAATTAAAAAACGAGGTTTAGCTTGCACATTCCTGCAGAATTTATGCTGAAGTTAATTGCTCAACCTGATGTAAACCTTCCAGTTTGTAATTCCAGAAAATGAATGAAGATATAGGAAATTCTATTTTGAAATCTGATTCTAATGAATAAAAAATGCTCAATTAATACAAAATAGGCTGCAAATTCAGAACAACTGAAAATTTGCTATACTTCCTAAAACGGCCCATGTCAATTTACAGACCCGTTACTTGTTCTGTAGAACTGCTGAGTTTTAAAAGCAAAGCCCCAAGCAAGCGGTAATTCCAGATTACATTCATGGTACTTTTTGCAAGCTCACACTGGAACAGAGTTTAATGTCAGCACTTTACAATTCCATTATTCAATGTATAATGTGAACAAAATGCCACCAAGCTTGCTATACAAGGAATATGCCCAGAGTACTCCAATAATGGAAATTTAGTTTACAATTAAACAATTTTCTTAGCACCCAGATTTCTGCAATTTTTTCTAGTTACACAGCAGAAACTGTTTAAAATTCTTACAATATTTCGAGCACTTGTTACAGTTACATACACTCTCGAATTATTTTAAAATTTATCATCACTGCATGACTCCACCGATGGCTAAGGCAATTAGCAGCTGAGCCAGAGACCACCAAAGGCCCAATTTCAATCCTCAGTCTGTGCTGAATTCGCTCATTACAACCAGAGCAGTAGTAGGCGCTCGACAATTTTCCCTATTAAAGGCTTCCTGATCCCAATGATTAGACAACGACCCTTGACCCAAAAGTGTCTCACTGGACAAGTGAGTACGGAATCAAGCTCAGCAGTGATACGCCTGCATAGCTTGACACTTATGGTCTCAGCGGAGAGATGAAGGTACCGGATGGCGGCCAGTCTGCAGAACAAATTCCCAGCAAGAAGGCAGCACCTTCAGGAGGAGAGAAAATTGACAAGAAAAAAAAGGAAAAGAGATTCACTAGCGTTTAGAAGACGGAGGGGATCTCATTGAAATGTATAAAATTCTGACAGGGCTAGACAGACTGGATGTTTCCCCTGGCTGGGGGGGTCTAGAACGAGGGGTCACGGTCTCAGGTTACGGGGTAGGACATTTAGGGCTGAGATGAGGAGAAATTTCTTCACTCAGAGGGTGGTGAACCTGTGGAATTCTCTATCACAGAAGGTTGTGGAGGCCAAGTCACTGAATATATTTAAGGAGAGATAGATTGATTTCTGGACACAAAGGGTATCAAGGGGTATGGGGAGAGAGCAGAAATATGGTATTGAGATAGAAGATCAGCCATGATCATATTGAATGGCAGAGCAGGCTCGAGGGGCCGAATGGCCTACTCCTGCTCCTGCTTTTCTATGTTTCTAGATCTGCACTCCTGCCTATCATTTGATCCTAGCTGTTTATAACCAAACAATGTTGTCCAATAGAAATTGTTGACTCGCCACAGGTGTGACCACAGCGCTATTGTTTCAGTCACATGCACTGATTTTAGCACACACAGTGCAGGTCTATTCACGTGTATATTTACTTGAACATCGCATCATCACCCCACTCTGCCATTGCAAACTACAGCCCATCTCCAACCTCCCTTTCCTCTCAAGTCCTTCAATGTTTCATCACCTCAAACCAGTGAAATATTTTATAGGCACATCAATAAAAAAAGGAAGGTTGGGATGGGAATAGGGCCATTAAGGGATAGACAGGATAATACCACAGGTAACGATATAGAGAGATGGCAGAAATATTAAATAATTATTTTGCTTCAGTATTTACCAGGGAGATAGAACAGGTGGACATAACATTGGATGATGAGATTAGTAATGAAATAATTGCATTTAAAATAAAAAAGGGGATATATTAAATAAACTAATCAAACTCAGAGGATAAAACCCCTGGTCCGGATGGATTGCATCCACGCATTTTAAAAGAATCTAGGAAAGAGATAGCAGAGGCATTACTACACATATTTAATAATTGATTAGATAAAGTGCCAGAGGACTGACAGATAGCTAACGTAATACTGATATTTAAGAAGGGGGATAGAACATGCCCAGGGAATTATAGACCAGTCAGCTTAACATCGGTGGTAGGAAAAATAATGGAATCCCTACTAAAGGAGAAAAGCATCTAGAAACCAAAAACATAGTAATGAATAGTCAGCGTGGATGTCAAAAGGGAAAATCTTGCTTGACCAAACTTACTGAATTTTTTGAAGAGGTAACAGAGAGAGTAGACAAGGGTAATGCAGTAGATGTAATTTATCTAGATTGTCAAAAGGCCTTCGATAAGGTACCCCATAATAGACTGATAAACAAGGTCAGAGAATGCAGAGTCAGGGGACAAGTAGCAGAATGGATAGCTGGCTGGCTTCAGGACAGAAAGAGTAGGAGTAAAGGGCACAGTGGCAGAAGGTGGGTAGTGGTGTTCCACAAGGATCAGTGCTGGGACCACTGCTGTTCACAATTTACAGTAACGATTCAGACTCTGGAATCAAAAACACAATTTCTAAATTTGCAGATGACACCAAATTTGGGGGGGGGGGGGGGGGGCGGGGGGATAGCCAATACTGAGGAGGACTGCAACAAATTGCAGGAGGACATTAATAAACTTGCAGAATAGGCATATAATTGACAAATGAAGCTCAACACAGATAAATGTGAGGTATCACATTTTGGTAGGAAGAATAGGGAGGTCACATTTCTTGGAGGGTGCGAGTCTAGGTGGGGTAGAGGAACAAAGGGATCTCGGAGTACAAATACACAAATGACTAAAAGTTGCGACAGGTTAGCAAGAAAAGGTGACCAAGAACAGATCTTTTGGGGAGTGCTGGAAGTAATGGTGTAGGGGCAGGAAGAGAAGCTATTGCTGGAGATGCTATGGCTATGATCGGACAGGTAAGGGTAGAACTAAGTGAGGGCAGTCGCACTGAGCAGTATAATGGAAGAAAGGTGTTGAAGGAGAATGATTTCGGTGACCATGTATTGAAAAGTAGGGAAGTTATGCTAAACCTATATCGAACCTTGGTTAGACCACACTTGGAGTACTGCATGCAGTTCTGGTCACCATTTTATAAAAAGGATATAGGAGAGGGTTCAGAGAAGGTTTACAAGGATGATACCAGAAATGCAAGGGTATG
Source organism: Somniosus microcephalus (assembly GCF_052327205.1). Classification (NCBI taxonomy): domain Eukaryota; kingdom Metazoa; phylum Chordata; class Chondrichthyes; order Squaliformes; family Somniosidae; genus Somniosus; species Somniosus microcephalus. The sequence continues at coordinate 40,648,259 of NC_141018.1, forward strand.
CATATCAGGAAAGGATGAACAAGCTGGGTCTCTTTTCTCTTGAAAAAAGGCTGAGGGGGTGACCTAATAGAGGTCTTTAAAATTATGAAAGGTTTTGATAGAGTGGATAGAGAGAGAATGTTTCCACTTGTGGGGAAGAGCATAACTAGAGGCCATCAATATAAGATAGACAGCAAGAAATCCAATAGGGAATTCAGAAGTTACTTCTTTACCCAAAGAGTGGTGAGAATGTGGAACTCGCTACCACAGAGAGTGGTTGAAGTGAATAGTATAGATGCTTTTAAGGGGAGGCTAGACAAGCATATGAGGGGAAAGGGAATAGAGGGTTACGCTGATAGATTTAGATGAGGAAAGACGGGAGGAGGCTTGTGTGGAGCATAAACGCCGGCATGGACTGGTTGGGCCGAATGGCCTGTTTCTGTGCTGTATATCCGGTGTAATCTTTCCCACAACTCCATGTTAGAATCTCCCAATCAGGTTTCCTTTCCTGCCACAATGACCTCTCTGCAGCCGTTAACATGGTCACCTAAATCATTCTCCTTCAACACCTTTCTTCCATTATACTGCTCAGTGCGACTGCCCTCACTTAGTTCTACCCTTACCTGTCCGATCATAGCCATAGCATCTCCAGCAATAGCTTCTCTTCCTGCCCCTACACCATTACTTCCAGCACTCCCCAAAAGATCTGTTCTTGGTCACCTTTTCTTCCTATTTACCTGCTACCCCTTGGCAACCCATCCACAGATGTAGGGTCAGGTTCCACATGCACGCTGACGACAGCCAGCACCACCTCTCCACCAGCTCTCTCAATCCCTTCACTGCCTGTGTCAGACTGTGATGTTCAGTCTTGGACAAGCTGAAATTTCTTCCAGTTAAACTCCATGAAATCTAAAGCCATCATCTTCGCTCCCCACCACAAACTCTGTACCCTCACCACCAATTCCATTCTCATCCCCAGGTACTGTCTCAGGTTGAACCAGACTGTTCGCAACTTCGGCATTCTATTTGACCCTGAGCGGAGGTTCCGACCCCATATCTCCTCCATCACAAAGACAGTAAGTAACATCACCCACCTCCACCCCTGCCTCAGCCCATCTGCTGCCAGAACCCTCATCCATACACATCTCCAAATTCTACTGCTCCCAATGCGCGCCTGCCCAGCCATCCATCCTCCACCGTCGTAAACTTCAACCCACCCTAAACACTGCTGCCTGGATCCTATCTCGCACCAATTTCATCAGCAAGTGATGGAAGGTGTCATTGATAGTGCTATCAAACAGCACTTACTCACCAATAACCTGCTCACTGATGCCCAGTTTGGGTTCCGCCAGGACCACTCGGTTCTAGACCTCATTACAGCCTTGGACAAGCTGAAATTTGGACAAAAGAGCTGAATTCCAGAGGTGAGGCGAGAGTGACTGCCCTTGACATCAAGGCAGTATTTGACCGAGTGTGGCATCAAGGAGCCCTAGTAAAACTGAAGTCAATGGGAATCGGGGGAAAACACTCCACTGGCTGGAGTCATACCTAGCACAAAGGAAGATGGTTGTGTTGGTTGGAGGTCAATCATCACAGCCCCAGGACATTGCTGCAGAGTTCCTCAGGGCCATGTCCTAGGTCCAACCATCATCAGCTGCTTCATCAATAACCTTCCCTCCATCATGTCAGAAGTGGGGTTGTTCGCTGTTGACTGCAGTGTCATTCACAACTCCTCAGATAATGAACCAGTCCATGCCCGCATGCAGCAAGACCTGGATGACATTCAGGCTTGGGCTGATAAGTGGCAGGTAACATTCGCGCCACACAAGTGCCAGGCAATGACCATCTCCAACAAGCGAGCGGCTAACCACCGCCCCATGACATTCAACGGCATTACCATCGCCGAATCCCCCACCACCAGTATCCTGGGGGTCACCATTGACCAGAAACTTAACTGGACCAGCCACATAAATACTGTGGCAACAAGAGCAGGTCAGAGGCTGGGTATTCTGCAGCGAGTGTCTCACCTCCTGACTCCCCAAAGTTTTTCCACCATCTACAAGGCACAAGTCAGGAGTGTGATGGAATACTCTCCACTTGCCTGGACGAGTGCAGTTCCAACAACACTCAAGAAGCTTGACACCATCCAAGACAAAGCAGCCTGCTTGACTGGCACCCCATCCACCACCTTAAACATTCACTCCCTCCACCACCGTGTACCATGGCTGCAGTATGTACCATCTACAAGATGCATTGCAGCACCTCCCAAACCCACAACCACTACCACCTCCAAGTTCCCCTCCAAGTCACATACCATCCTGACTTAGAAGTATATCGCCGATCCTTCATCGTCGCTGGGTCAAAATCCTGGAACTCCCTCCCAAACAGCACTGTGGGAGTACCTTCACCACACGGAATGCAGCAGTTCAAGAAGGTGGTTCACCACCAACTTCTCAAGGGCAATTAGGGATGCGCAATAAATGCTGACCATGTCAGCGACGCCCACATCCCATGAACGAATTTTTTTTTAAACTCCCACTCACCCATTACCCCTGTCCTCACTGACCTACATTGGCTCCCGGATCCCAACACCTCAAAGTTAAAATTCTAGCCCTCGTGTTTAAATCACTTCATGCTCTCACCTCTTCCTATCTCTGTAACCTCCTCCAGCCCGACAACCTACCGTCGCCGCCCCCCCCACCCACCAAACGCTCCATTCCTTTGACTCTGGCCTTTTGTGTATCCCCTTATCTTCGCCCCACCATTGGCACCATTCCTTCAGCTGTCCAGGCCCCACCCTCTTGAATTCCTTGAGACCTTTTCTACATTGAAGGCACCATATAAATCTGTTGTTTAAAACAGCAATGTAACAATTGCAGGAAACCACCCTGAAAACTGCAACAATCTCACAGCTTAGTACTCAAGGGCATTTCTGGCCCATGCAGTTTTACAGAAAGTTGTCACCATTACACTTGCTGAATGCACTCAGTCCCAAACGTAAGCAGCATTCTGTGTATGATGGGGACAAGTACTCAAGTACATCAGTTGCAACACTGATTTCCACAATCTGTATTACTGACTTCTCAGAAATCCAGAGTGTTCAGGATATTGTGTTAATTGAGACACTCACCGTCACCTCCACCAGACAGGAAGCTCAAAAATCATGAAATATGTTCTGCAGCCACTCAGGTCACTAAAGGCAAATTGCTTTGTTGAATCGGGCTCACTCACTTCAGGTCAACAAGGGCACAGGAACAAAGCACAGCAACTTATTGGGCTACATTACTGTTTTGCAATGTCAACACTTCTTTACTTCTGTAACAGCTAGTCATCCAGTTTATCACTGTAGAAGACAATGATTTATTGTTGCATCTGTTGGTAAATTAAGACTGTTCAATACCTGGTTGTTTAAAATCAAGAAGCTAATCTGAAGATGAGTGCCAAAAAAAGAAACCAGACATCACACTATGAAGCAAGACTGGGCAGACACACACAAACTCAGCTCAGTAACACACCACATTGCACTTTATGCATTATAAACCACTGAAACAGCTAGACTCATCCCCATTCTTCCAACCATACTGCTCGAGGCTGGGACTAGTTCCACTAAAATATTACATTCGAATTTCTACACAGACCGACACAGCACAATGGCATTCATCACTGTGCAATGGATTCAGAAGCACATCAACGAGACATCTGATTTCAAATTTGTTCATGCATATTTAATATATGCTTCAGGTGTAAAATATAAATCAAAAACAAACTCAGCATGCATTTGGGAGATGCAGTCAGTTTAGTACTCCACCGTTGCATCATCAACACTTCAGCTCGTATCTTGCCCAAACTTATCAAAGTCTCTCCTCTCTCATCACTACAGATCTTAACTGAAATTAATTTGGACAGTCTTCAACCTAGTTTCTTGTAAAATTGCCAGTAGATAGAACACTTAGAGTAGGAAATAGTGCAACCAGAAGATTCTCGCGGGGCAGAGCCGAGGGAACTTGACTCTGCATCAAACAAGGTACCCCTGACTTGGTGAGACCCGATCGAATGAGCCTCACATTATGGTCATGTTATACTTGAAGTTGACTGTAAAACAAATCTTAAATTAGAATTCTGAAATACCCCAAATATATTTACATTTGTTTCAAATCCTGTTGCACAATGATCTAGCACAATTCTACACCCTTCCTTCAGTGCATGGGCTTCAAAATCCTCGCCTACAAATCCCACCATTGCCCTGATGCAACCTTTTCCAGCTCCATGTCCCAGCTTGCACCCTCTGCTCTTACAACTCTGGTCTGTTGTGCTCCCCCGTCACCATGTTCCACAATTCTCTTCCTAAACTCTACAATCTTACTACTCTCTCCCCATTTCAAAAATCTCTTCCAAGACCTCGCTCTCTGATTATGCCTTTAGCTACCTGAAAGATGCTATACAAGTGTCAGTTGTTGTATACTAACAAAGACAGAGCTTGGATGTGTTAAGCTTCCAGAAAATCTAACATATTTGCCAGTCTGTCTTGCTTACAGAACGAACAATTTCCATACACCTCAAGATATATGTAAATATACAGAAATCCAGCACACGGGTGAAACAGACCCAATCATCGCCTTTCCCTCTGGAACCCCGAGTTCAACTCAAGCCTTCAACTCGCTCCTTGGTTAAACAAGATTGGGCCACTTTCCTAGGTAGATGGCAAGTTCATTGCAAAATACCACTAGCACATTTCTAAAATGTACTTTCCATGTAAAATCTGAGGATTTAATATCTTGAATAAAAGGTCACTGGTTCAACATAATAAAGGAAAGTACAAGAAAATAAATTCGGTCCTGTCGCTTACTCTGTCAACGAGCTAAACTCAAGGAATTCAAGGCCGGTAAATACGTACGGTAATACACGCAGGCAACTCCAAAAAACCCGCTCGGATTTTCGCTTTTCCAGCTGTGCGTCGATGGAAACTCTAGGATCGGATCTGATTACTACTCTCATGGCGCAATAGATAGCCTTGCACAGCAAAATTATTCATCGCAACCTTTCTCCCTTTGCTGGGTTTCGAGTGCATACCATAAAGTTACATCATCGGATTGAAACCAGATCTAATCTCATTTTAGGACAACGTTGCTCAGTCCCGACGCGTTCTGACAAACACGACGCGAATCTACACCATGGAGCTGCTAAACACCTGAGAACTAATGAAAAACTATTCCATCCAAACACTAAACTGACACAAGTTGCTGAGTGAAAGTTACACTGGTGACACCTCGACCCAGCACCAACTCTACTGTGGCGCTGGGGACAGAAAACAGACTAGAGCAGCAAGGAATTCACCTCACCCCCACCCCGGGCAACCCAATCCCCCCCCAACCCCGGGCAATCCGCCTAACCCCCCACCCCGGGCAGCCCAATCCCCCCCAACCCCGGGCAATCCGCCTAACCCCCCCACCCCGGGCAACCCAATCCCCTCCAACCCCGGGCAATCGGCCTAACCCCCCACCCCGGGCAACCCAATCCCCCCCAACCCCGGGCAATCCGCCTAACCCCCCAACCCCGGGTAACCCAATCCCCCCCAACCCCGGGCAATCCGCCTAACCCCCAACCCCGGGCAACCCAATCCCCCCCAACC
>NC_141018.1:40654366-40736819 GCF_052327205.1 Somniosus microcephalus
GGGGTGATCTTTTTTTTCCCCCACACTTAGACACGACAAACACGTACCACTCTTTAACCTATCATAGAAAAAGATAAAACTTAACATGAAATCCTTAATATATTTCGACCTGGAATATCCAAGGTCTACGCTCTTCAGTGCGAGAAGTGAAGAGTAGGACCCCAGAGTTCATAGAGGAAACTAAAGATCTAGATATTATCATTTTACAGGAAACTTGGTATAAAGGAAAAGGACACACCGGCTGTCCCCAAGGGTACACTGAGCTAGTGGTCCCCTCCAATAAATTACCAAGTGTAACCCAAGGCAGAGACTCGGAGGCATACTGATCTGGTTTAAAACAGAACTTAAGAATTACATCAAATTTATAAAAAAGGGCGAAAACCATATGTGGCTCAAACTTGAGAGGGAGATTATCTCAAACACCCAAGATGTTTACATTTGCGCACTTTATATCCCTCCAATCGATTCCCCGTACTACAAAGAGGACACCTTCTCCAACATGGAGGGGGAAATTATCCAATACCAGGCCCAGGGGAACGTGTTGATCTGTGGGGACCTCAATTCAAGAACGGGCGAAGAACCAGACTTCACCAATAATCAGGGAAACAATTACGTATTCGGGAATAACCACTTTGACATCCCTTCCCTTCCATACAGGCATAACTGCGACAAGCAGTCAAATACCAACGGTAAACAGCTACTACAGCTCTGTCGAAACCTGGGTCTGTACATTGTCAATGGTAGGTTCATAGGAGACCTCCTAGGAAGATCGACCTACTGCTCACCTCTTGGCTGCAGCACAGTAGACTATATGATTACAGACTTGGACCCATCCTCTTTCAGAGCATTCACAGTCAAACCACAAACAACACTGTCAGATCACAGCCAAATTACTATGTTTCTCAAAAAGACAGAAACAAACAACATAGAAACACAACCCAGTAAACTGTACAACACCAAAAATCGTACAGATGGGCCAAAAATGACACGGAAAAATACCAGAAAACAATTAGCAATGCATCAACTCAAGCTCTCTTAGACACCTTTCTGGATAACATATACACTCACAATAAAGAAGGCGTAAACCGGGCAGTTAGTAAACTAAACAATATTTTGATAATTTGGCAACAAATGCAAACTTGAAAGCTCGCAAGAACAAACCCAAAACAAAAAACTATGAAAAATGGTTTGACCATGATTGCCATAACATGAGGAAAAAACTTAGAAAACTATCAAACCAAAAACACAGACATCCAGAAAACGAGGAATTACGCCTTACTTATTGTCAGACGCTAACACAATACAGAAACACACTCAGGACCAAAAAAGAGCAATTTATTAAGAATACACTCAGCTCCATGGAGGAATCCATTGAGTCGAATTGTTTCTGGACAACTTGAAAACACTACACAAAAAACAACACGACGATTTGTCCATTCAAAATGGGGACACATGGGTAAGCCACTTTGAAAAATTATACCAGAAAAACACACTAAGACCAGAGCAACACCAAATACGCAAAAAACTAGAAAAGCTTGAAATGGCCATAAAAGATAACCAAAACCCGCTAGACGCCATAATAACAGAAAAAGAACTTCTTGAAAAACTCAAGGACCTGCGACCAGGAAAAGCTTGCGGGACAGACGGCATACTAAACGAGATGATTAAACACGCAGACGACAAACTGAAACTGGCTATCCTAAAACTCTTCAACTTGGTTCTGAGTGTCGGTTATTTCCCTGACATCTGGAACAAAGGACTCATAACACCCCATATACAAAAGTGGGGACAAAATCGACCCAAACAACTATCGAGGCATCTGTGTAAACAGTAACCTGGGGAAGGTATTCTGTAGCATCATAAACAAAAGACTTATAAACTTCCTTGAAGAGCACAATGTCTTAAGTAAAAGCCAAATTGGATTCCTGCCAAACTATAGAACATCCGATCATATCTTCACCCTACAGACCCTAATTGACAAACACGTTCACCATAACAAAAGCAAAATCTACGCATGCTTTGTAGATTTCCAGAAGGCTTTCGACTCCATCTGGCATGACGGTTTATTCCTGAAACTTATCGAAAGCGGGGTAGGAGGGAAAAACATATGATGTAATTAAATCAATGTATACAAACAATAAATGTGCAGTTAAAATTGGAGACAAACAAACAAAATACTTCCCACAGGGGCGGGGGGTGACGCAGGGCTCGCCAATCTCACCGACACTCTTTAATATTTACATTAATGGATTGGCAAAACTACTTGAACAATCTACAGCACCCGGCCTCACCCTAAATGAATCCAAGGTTAAATTCCTCCTCTATGCCGACGACCTGGTTCTGCTGTCACCAACTAAGGAGGGTCTACAGCAGAACCTGGACCTGCTGGAGTCGTACTGCCAGACTTGGGCCTGACAATAAATCCCCCAAAAACCAAAGTCCTTGTGTTCCAGCAAAGATCCAAACAACATGGACCCACAATAAATTTCACAGTAGGAACAACCAAAATTGAACAAACCACTCACTACACATACTTGGGCTTAAAAATCAGTTCTACGGGAAACTTCAAACTGGCTGTGAATGAACTGAAAGAGAAAGCAAGAAGGGCTTTCTATGCCATCAAAAAATCAATCCAAATAGAAATCCCAATTAGCATTTGGCTCAAAATTTTCAAATCAGTAATTGAACCAATTGCACTCTATGGCAGTGAGGTCTGGGGACCACTAACACAACAAGATTTTGCAAAATGGGACAAACACCCAATTGAGATCCTACATGCGGAATTCTGTAAAAGTATCCTCCGGACTCAAAGGAAAACAGTAAACAACGCATGCAGGGCGGAACTAGGCCAATACCCATTAATAATCACTATCCAAAAAAGAGCCACCAAATTTTGGAATCACCTACAAATGAGCAACCCCCAATGCTATCACTACGACGCCCTGAAATGCCAAGAGCTGACCATAAAGAAGAATACCCTCAGTCAACTAGTCCTGGGACTCAATAAAGTAACTAATAACAATACTAACAATAACCAGTCCCAGGACAGTGACAGGGTAACACAAAGAATTCGACCCAACACAATCGTCGCTAAGCAAAAGGAAAAATATCTGACATATTGGGCAGAAACAACAAAAACCCAAAGCAAACTCAATTGCTACTTGGCCCTAAACAGACAATACAACATAGCTGATTACCTGACCATGGTAAAGGATAACAACCTTGACAAGGTACAGACTTAGCGAACATAGCCTAGCGATCGAAAAAGGCAGACACAGGCAGACCAGGCTGCCAAGAGAAGACAGGATATGCTCTCACTGCAGTCAGGGAGTAGTTGAGACAGAGATGCACTTCCTCACAGCCTGTGGAAAATATCAGGGCATCAGAGAGAATTTCTACCAAAAATTCTCACAAATATGCCCTGAATTCAGAAATCTGACTGACAACCAAAAACTCCCATTCCTACTGGGGGAGGAGAGAAGCTGTGTAACACTGGCGGCACACTATGTTACAGCTTGCCATGAACAGAGGGACAACCAGTAAACTAAGACAAGAGTATATATAAACAAGGCGAATGTATATTTATAAACTCAGGGATATACCTGTTTATACACTGTATGAATGGAACCGTGGAACCGCGTTTATGTGTTCAACCATAAATGTATTTTGATGCTTTGGCAACATAAGATGTACTTATCATGCCAATAAAGCGATTTGTATTGTATTGTATTGAGAGGGAGGAGGGAGGGGGGGGGAGAGGGAGGAGGGGGGAGAGGAGAGGAGGGGGGGGAGAGGGAGGAGGGAGGGGGGGAGAGGGAGGGGGGGACGAGGGAGGAGGGAGGGGGGGGAGAGGGAGGAGGGAGGGGGGGGAGAGGGAGGAGGGGGGGAGAGGAGGAGGGAGGTGGGGGAGAGGGAGGAGGGAGGGGGGAGAGGAGAGGGAGGAGGGGGGGAGAGGGAGGAGGGAGGAGAGGGAGGAGGGGGGAGAGGGAGGAGGGAGGGGGGGAGAGGGAGAGGGAGGGGAGGGAGGAGGGGGAGAGGGAGGTGGGGGAGAGGGAGGTGGGGGAGAGGGAGGGGGGAGAGGGAGGGGGGGAGAGGGAGGAGGAGGGGGGGAGAGGGGGGAGGGAGGGGGGAGAGGGAGGAGGGGGGGAGAGGAAGAGGGGGGGAGGGGGAGGGGGGGAGGAGGGGGGAGAGAGGGGAGGGAGGGAGGAGGAGGGGGGGAGGGAGGGGAGGAGGAGGGGGAGAGGGAAGGAGGGGGAGGGAGGAGGAGGGGGAGGGAGGGGGGAGAGGAGGGGAGGAGGAGGGGGGGAGGAGGAGGAGGAGGAGGGGGGAGGGGGAGGGGGAGAAGGAGGGGGAAGGAGGGGGAGGGGGGAGGGAGGAGGAGGGGGAGGGGGGGAGGGAGGGGGGGAGGGGGGAGGAGGAGGGGGAGGGGGGACGGGAGGAGGAGGAGGGGGAGGGAGGAGGGGGAGGGGGAGAGGAGGGAGGGGGGAGGGAGGAGGAGGGGGAGGGAGGAGGGAGGGAGGAGGAGGGGGAGGGAGGGGGGAGAGGAGGGGGAGGGGGGAGGAGGAGGAGGAGGGGGAGGGAGGGGGGAGGAGGGGGGAGGGAGGAGGAGGGGGAGGGAGGAGGAGGGAGGAGGAGGGGGAGGGAGGAGGAGGGGGAGGGAGGAGGAGGAGGGGGAGGGGGGAGGAGGGGGAGGGAGGAGGAGGGGGGAGGGGGAGAGAGGGGGAGGGAGGAGGAGGAGGGGGAGGGGGAGGAGGGGGGGAGGAGGAGGGGGAGGGGGGGAGGAGGGGGAGGAGGAGGAGGAGGAGGAGGGGGAGGGGGGAGGAGGGGGAGAGGAGGAGGAGGGGGGGGGAGGAGGAGGAGGGGGGGAGAGGAGGAGGAGGAGGGGGAGGAGGAGGGGGGGGAGGAGGAGGAGGAGGAGGAGAAGGAGGAGGAGGAGGGGGGGAGGGGGAGGAGGAGGAGGAGGAGGGGGAGGAGGAGGAGGGGAGGAGGGGGAGGGGGAGGAGGAGGGGGGAGAGGGGGGAGGAGGGGGGGGGGAGGAGGAGGGGGGGAGAGGAGGAGGAGGAGGGGGGGAGGAGGAGGGGGGGGAGGAGGAGGAGGAGGAGGAGCGGGGAGGGGGGGAGGAGGAGGAGGAGGAGGGGGGAGGGGGGGAGGAGGAGGAGGAGGAGGGGGGAGGGGGGGGAGGAGGGAGGAGGAGGGGGGGAGGAGGAGGGGAGGAGGAGGAGGAGGGGGGAGGAGGAGGGGGAGGAGGAGGGGGGAGGAGGAGGGGGAGGAGGAGGGGGGGGAGGATGGGGGGGGAGGGGGGGAGGAGGAGGGGGGGGGAGGAGTGGGGGGGAGGACCCAACCCAAACATCAGGGACCCAAAATAAATTTCACAGTAGGAACAACCAAAATTGAACAAACCACTAACTACACATACTTGGGCTTAAAAATCAGTTCTACGGGAAACTTCAAACTGGCTGTGAATGAACTGAAAGAGAAAGCAAGAAGGGCTTTCTATGCCATCAAAAATCAATCCAAATAGAAATCCCAATTAGCATTTGGCTCAAAATTTTCACAATCAGTAATTGAACCAATTGCACTCTATGGCAGTGAGGTATGGGGACCGCTAACTCAACAAGAATTTGCAAAATGGGACAAACACCCAATTGAGATCCTACATGCAGAATTCTGTAAAAGTATCCTCGGACTCAAAGGAAAACAGTAAACAATGCATGCAGGGCGGAACTAGGCCAATATCCATTTATAATCACTATCCAAAAAAGAGCCACCAAATTTTGGAATCACCTACAAATGAGCAATCCCCAATGCTATCACTACGACGCCCTGAAATGCCAAGAGCTGACCATAAAGAAGAATACCTCAGTCAACTAGTCCTGGGACTCAGTGAAGTAAACTACTAACAATACTAACAATAACCAGCCCAGGACAGTGACAGGGTAACACAAAGAATTCGACCCAACACAATCGTCGCTACGCAAAAGGAAAAATATCTGACATATTGGGCAGAAACAACAAAAACCCAAAGCAAACTCAATTGCTACTTGGCCCTAAACAGACAATACAACATAGCTGATTACCTGACCATGGTAAAGGATAACAAACTGAGAAGAACCTTGACAAGGTACAGACTTAGCGAACATAGCCTAGCGATCGAAAAAGGCAGACACAGGCAGACCAGGCTGCCAAGAGAGGACAGGATATGCTTTCACTGCAGTCAGGGAGTGGTGGAGACAGAGATGCACTTCCTCACAGCTTGTGGAAAATATCAGGGCATCAGGGAGAATTTCTACCAAAAATTCTCACAAATATGCCCTGATTTCAGAAATCTGAATGACAACCAAAAACTCCATTCCTACTGGGAGAGGAGAGAAGCTGTATAACACTGGCGGCACACTATGTTACAGCTTGCCATGAACAGAGGGACAACAGTAAACTAAGAAAAGAATATATATAAACAATGCGAATGTATATTTATACACTCAGGGATATACCTGTTTATACACTGTATGAATAGAACTGCGTTTATGTGCTAAACCATAAATGTATTTTGATGCTTTGGCAACATAAGATGTAACTTATCATGCCAATAAAGCGATTTGAATTGTGAATTGTGAATTGTAGGATGGAAGGGAAAGGAGGGAGGGGGAGGAAGGGAAAGGGAGGGAGGGGGAGGGAGGGAAAGGGAGGGAGGGAAAGGGAGATAGGGAGGGGGAGGGAGGGAAAGGGAGATAGGGAGGGGGAGGGAGGGAGGGGAAGTGAGGGAGGGAGGGGGAAGGGAGGGGGAGGGAGAGGGAAAGGGAGGGAGGGAAAGGGAGGAGGGGGAGGGGAGTAAAGGAGGGAGGGGGAGGGGGGGCTGAAGGAAAGGGACAGGGGGGAGGGAGGGGGAGGGAGGGAGGGGTGAGGGGAGAGGGAGGGGAGAGGGAGGAGGGAGAGAGGGGGAGAGGGAAGAGGGAGGGCGGGGGAGAGGGAGGAGGGATGGAGGGAGGAGGGAGGGAGGGGAGAGGGAGGAGGGAGAGGGGAAAGGAGGAGTGAGAGGGGAAAGGGAGGCGGGAGGGAGGGGATGGAGGGAGGAGGAGAGGGGGGTGGGGGGAGGGAGGGGAAAGGGAGGGAGGGGGAAAGGAAAGGGAGGGAGGGGAAAGGAAATGGAGGGAGGGGAAAGGGAGGGAGGGGAGGGGAAAGGGAGGTGAGGGGGGAAAGGGGGGAGTGGGGAAGGGGAGGGGGGAAAGGGAGGAAAGGAGGAGGGGGAAAGGGAGGGAGTGGGGAGGGATAGGGAGGTGGTGGGAGGGGGGATAAAGGGACTGAGGGAGGGAGTGGGGGAAGGGAGGGGGAGGGGGAAAGGGAGGGAGGGAAGTGGGGAAAGGGGGGAGGGGTGAGGAGGGAGGGGAGGGGAAAGGGAGGGAGGGGAGGAGGGAGGGGGAAAGGGAGGGAGGGGAGGTGGAAAGGGAGGGAGTGGGAACGAGGGAGGGGGAGAGGGGGAGGGAAAGGGAGGGAGGGGTGGAAAGGGAGGGATGTGGGAGGGGGGGAAAGGGAGGGGGCGGTGAGAAACGGAGGGAGGAAGGGGGGAAAGGAAGGGAGGGAGGGAGGGGGAAAAGGGAGGGAGGGAGGGGGGAAAAGGGAGGGAGGGGAGGGGAAAAGGGAGGGGAGGGGGAAAGGGAGGGTGGGGGAGGGGGGGAAAGGGAGGGGGTGTGGGAAACGGAGGGAGGAAGGGGGGAAAGGAGGGAGGGAGGGGGAAAACGTGAGGGAGGGGAGGGGAAAGGAGGCAGAAAGGGAGGGAGGTGTAGGGGTAGGGAAGGGGACGAGAGGGGTTGGGAGGTGTTGGGAGGGAAGGGAAGGGAGGGGAACGGGAGTGAGGGAGAGGAGGGAGGTAGTGTGGGGAGAGGAGGGAGGGAGGAGGGGAGGGAGGGGGAGGGGAGCAGTGGGGGGGGGAGGGAGGGAGGGAGGAAGGACGTGAGGGGGAGGGAGGGAGGGAGGAAGGAGTGAGGGGGAGGGAGGGAGGGAGGGAGGAGTGAGGGTGATGCAGGTGGAGTGAGGGTAGAAAAGCAGATCTGTGCCACTGTCAGTCTGGGCTGGTTGCATTTGATGTGACCAATCTCAGTTATAGTGGGAAATGTGGCAGGAAATTCTTAACCACAAGCGTTTCAGATACAGCGTCCTGTGGTTTCCCTGCCTTCCTTCTCACAGAGAGACGCTTCTATCAGTCGCGATTGGAACTGATGTTTTGTGTAAACAGGGTGTCAATTCTGAAATGCCAGTGTCGATTGCTCTGTAAGAAAGTTAAACCTTTAATAGGTGCTGTGTCATGGAACTCGCCCTGCATGGAATGCAAACTCAAAAGAGAAGCGAGTAAATAATACTCATACAAAAGTAAAATACTGTGGAGGCTAGAAATCTGAATTAAAAACAGAAAATGCTGGAAATACTCAGCAGGTCTGACAGCATCTGAGGAAAAAGAAACCGAGTTAACGTCTCTGTATAGATGTTGCCTGACATGTTGAGTATTTACAGCATTTTCAGTTTTTATTAAAGTAATAACACTACCATGTGATCTACCATCCAATTAAACACAGAAATCATGAACAATAGAAACATAGAAGATAGGAGCAGGAGTAGGCCATTCGGCCCTCGAGCCTGCTCGCCATTCAATGCGATCATGGCTGATCATCAAAACTCAGTACCCTGTCCTGCTTTCTCCCATATCCCTTGATCCCTTTAGCCTTAAGAAATATATCTCAACTCCTTCTTGAACATATTTAATGAATTGGCCTCAACTGCCTTCTGTGGTAGAGAATTCCACAGGTTCACCACTCTCTGGGTGAAGAAATTCCTCCTCATCTCAGTCGTAAATGGCTTACCCTTATCCTTAGACTGTGACCCCTGGTTCTGGACTCCCCGGCCATCGGGAACAGCCTTCCTGCATCCAGTCTGTCTAGTCCTGTTAGAATTTTATAAGTTTCAATGAGGTCCCCTCTCATTCTTCTAAACTCCAGCGAGTATAAGCCCAATCGACCCAATCTCTCCTCATACGTCATTCCTGCCATCCCAGGTATCAGTCTGGTGAATCTTCGCTGCACTCTCTCCATGGCAAGAACATCCTTCTTCAGGTAACTAACCAAAACTAGGTGTGGTCTCACCAAGGCCCTGTACAACTGCAGCAAGACATCCTTGCTCCTGTACTCGAATCCTCTCGCCATGAAGGCCAACATACCATTTGCCTACTTAACCGCCTGCTGCACCTGCATGCTTACCTTCAGCGACTGGTGCACAAGGACACCCAGGTCTCGTTGCACCTCCCCTTTTCCAAATCTATTGCCGTTCAGATAATAATCTGCCTTCCTGTTTTTGCCACCAAAGTGGATAACCTCACATTTATCCACATTATACTGCATCTGCCATGCATCTGCCCAATCGCCCACCCTGTCCAAATCATACTGGAGTTTCTCTGCATCCTCTTCACAGCACACATGCCCACCCAGCTTCGTGTTGTCTGCAAACTTGGAGATATTACATCTAGTTCCCTTGTCTAGATCATTAATATATATTGTGAATAGCTGGGGTCCTAGCACCGATCCTTACGGTACCCCACTAGTCACTGCCTTCCACTCAGAAAAAGACCCGTTTATTCCAACTTCCTGTCTGCCAACCAGTTCTCTATCCAAGTCAGTACCTTACCCCCAATCCCATGTGCTTTAACTTTACACGCTAGTCTCTTATGCGGGACCTTATCGAAAGCCTTCTGAAAGTCCAAATACACCACATCCACTGGTTCTCCCTTATCTATTCTACCAGTTACATCTTCAAAAAATTCCAGTAGATTAGTCAAGCATGATTTACCTTTTGTCAATCCATGTTGACTTTGTCCGATCCTGTCACTGTTTTCCAAGTGCTCTGCTATTACATCTTTTATAATGGACTCTAGCATTTTCCCCACTACCGATGTCAGGCTTACCGGTCTGTAATTCCCCATTTTCTCTCTGCCACCTTTGTTAAATAGTGGGGTTACATTAGCTACCCTCCAGTCCATGGGAACTGTTCCAGAGTCTATAGAATTTTGGAAGATGACCAGCAATGCATCTACTATTTCTAGGGCCACTTCCTTAACTACCCTAGGAGGTAGATTATCAGGCCCTGGGGATTTATCGGCCTTCAATCCCGTCAATTTCCCTAACACCATTTCCCTACAAATACTGATTTCATTCAGTTCCTCCCTCTCATTAGATCCTATGTTCCCGACAGCTCTGGGAGGTTATTTGTGTCCTCCTTTGTGAAGACAGAACCAAAGTATGTATTTAATTGGTCTGCCATGTCTTTGTTCCCCATTATAAATTCCCCTGATTCTGACTGCAAGGAACCTACACTTGACTTTACCAATCTTTTTCTCTTCACATATCTATATCATTATCACATATCACTGATCGAAGTTTTCAATATATTAAGGGGAACAGATAGGTTGCTAGAGATAAACTATTTCCGCTGGTTGGGGAATCTAGGACTAGGGGGCATCGTCTAAAAGTTAGAGCCAGACCTTTCAGGAGTGAAATTAGGAAACACTTCTACATACAAAGGGTGGTAGAAGTTTGGAACTCTCTTCCGCAAATGGCAATTGATGCTAGATCAATTGTTAATTTTAAATCCGAGATTAATAGCTTATTGTTAGCTAAAGGTATTAAGGGATATGGGCCAAAGACGGCTATATGGAGTTAGGTCGCAGATCACCCATGATCTCATTGAATGGCGGAACAGGCTCGAGGGCCTGAATGACCTCCTGTTCTTATATTTCTATTGGTAAATATATTTGAAATTTAGTTGCATTTATCCATCCTCTGCAGAGGGCACTGATTCTTGCTAGGGCACAATTTCCACAGTCTGGGCACCCTCCAGGAGCTCATCCAAGTGACCAGTCTACATGTGAGCCGAGAAGATGAGGGTCAGTGGATCAAAGTCCAGCCCACTCACACACATATCAAGTGACCTCTGCTGCTGAGTTTATTTGTGTCCTCCTTTGTGAAGACAGAACCAAAGTATGTATTTAATTGGTCTGCCATGTCTTTGTTCCCCATTATAAATTCCCCTCATTCTGCAATCCTAGCAAGCCAGATACGGAAAGGTAGAGGTAATGGAGGCCAGAATTCCTATGGAACATCTCAGCAAGAGTCAGTGCCTTTAGATTGCAGAATGGGCCAAGATTGAGTAGATTGGGCTATATTCTCTGGAGTTTAGAAAAATGAGAGGTGATCTCATTGAAATATATAAGATTCTTAGAGGGATTGACAGGGTAAATGCCAAGAGGCTGTTTCCCCTGGCTGGAGAGTCTAGAACTAGGGGTCATAGTCTCAGGGTAAGGGGTCGGCCATTTAGGACTGAGATGAGAAATTTCTTCACTCAAAGAGTTGTGAATCTTTGGAATTCTCTACCCCAGGAGGCAGTGGATGCTCAGTCGTTGAGTACATTCAAGACTGAGATCGATAGATCTTTGGATATTAAGGGAATCAAGGGACATGAGGATCGGGTGGGGAAGTGGAGCTGAGGTCAAAGATCAGCCATGATTTTACTGAATGGCGGAGCAGGCTCAAGGGGCCGAATGGTCTACTCCTGCTCCTATTTCTTATGTTCTTATGAGAGGACAAGAACATGGGAGAAATACAGAGCACTGAATGGAGGATTGCCGAAAAATAATGGATTTCACTCATTCAACAAAACAGCTTGTATTCAATGAGGTTGGGGTGGGGGGGACAAGAGGTTTTCAAAGGGAAAAAGGAAGGTAAGAAGGGAATGTGGTTTTGGGAGCGAGTTCCAATGAACAGGGTGTAGTGACAGGAAGGTCGGCATCCACTGCTGGGGCAGCAGTTCAGAATTGGGTGCGAGGTGCAACTGGAGATAAACGCTCAGGATTTCCTCATTGAAAAGTCTTCATGTTGTTACTGGGCAGACAGAAAGATACACTTTTTTGCCCATTTGTTAGGTTTTTCAGGTGTAGGATGAGACTCCCCTCAGCCCCGAATCAAGCAGAACAGATTGCCATAGCCTTTACTCCCTCTCTCACAGCAGCTGCCTCATCCCTATGGCTGGTGCTGTAAATCACCACTTGAGGAGTTAAAGGACTCCCACTCTTTGTAATATTTATTTAATTAAAAATATTGCAGTATTGCTGCTGATGCTCTGCATATGAACCTGAGGTGCTGCCTTTAACGTCCTGTGAACCTGTACCCCAATTCCCTCTGCTCTTCCACCGCACCGAACCTCTTAAAAAAAATTAAATCTTGGGATGTGGACGTTGCTGGCAAGGTCGGCATTTATTGCCCATTCCTAATTGCCCCTTGAGAAGGTGGTGGTGAGCCGCCTTCTAAACCGTTGCAGTCTGTGTGGTGAAGGTGCTCCCACAGTGGGGTGAGAGAGGGAATGAAGGCATTTTCTACTTCTGACACACTCGGTTTCAATTTTCATCTCTAATATTCACTGATGCCATAGATCTTTTTGTGGTATATATCAATGATTTGGACTTTAATGTAGGAAGTATGATTAAGAAGTTTGCAGATGATACAAAAATTGGCCATGTGGTTGATAATGAAGAAGAAAGCTGTAGACTGCAGGAAGATATCAATGGACTGGTCAGGTGGGCAGAACAGTGGCAAATGGAATTCAATCTGGAGAAGTGTGAGGTAATGCATTTGGGGAGGGCTAACTAGGAAAGGGAATACGCTATAAATGGTAGGACACTGAAGTGCAGACGATCAGAGGGACCTTGGAGTGCATGTCCACAGATCCCTGAAGGTAGCAGGACAGGTAGATAAGGTGGTTAAGAAGGCATACGGGATACTTGCCTTTATTAGCCGAGGCACAGAATATAAGAGCAGGGAGGTTATGCTTGAACTGTATAAAACACTAGTTAGGCCGCAGCTGGAGTACTGCGTGCAGTTCTGGTCACCACATTACAGGAAGGATGTGATTGCACTAGAGTGGGTGCAGAGGAGATTTATGAGGATGTTGCCTGGGCTGGGGAATTTTAGCAATGAGGAAAGATTGAATAGGCTGGGGTTGTTTTCTTTGGAACAGAGGAGGCTGAGGGGAGACCTAATTGAGGTGTATAAAATTATGAAGGGCCTAGATAGAGTGGATAGGAAGGACCTATTTCCCTTCCCAATAACCAAGGGGCATAGATTTAAAGTAACTGGTAGGAGGTTCAGAGGGGAATTAAGGAGAAATTATTTCACCCAGAGGGTGGTGGGGGTCTGGAACTCACTGCCTGAAAGGGTGGTAGAGGCAGAGACCCTCATCACATTTAAAAAGTACTTGGATATGCACTGGAAGTGCTGTAACCTACAAGGCTTCGGACCAAGTGCTGGAAAGTGAGATTAGGCTGGAGAGCTCTTTCTCGGCCGGCACAGACAAGATGGGCTGAATGGTCTCCTTCTGTGCTGTAATTTTCTATGATGCTATTCTATGATTCTATGATCTCTCGGTGCTTCACAGCTCTCCTGGTGCTGGCAGGCTGTGGCCTCAGACTTGGTGCATTTCTTCAGCAGCTGTTTTACTGACCAGGAAACTGTCCAATTGTCTCCAATCAGGAAACATGAATCGGGTCCATTGTTATCACTTTCCTGTAATACTGACGGAAGCATTTTGTGTTAGAGAAACAAATGCAGAAAATCTGCAGCAGGTTTGTTGTAGTCGAGCTTTCAGGGGTCCCCAAGGGGGTCCGGGTCACCAAGGTCTGATGATTATTAATCACATTGCGTGTTACTGCTACAAACCTCATCATAAACCCGAACACCCTGAGCAGTCAATCTGCAGATTGTAATAAATTATTATATTATTTTATTACACTATGGCCTAGAAATTCAGTATAGCCACGTTTGGGGCGCTACAGCTGGGCGGCCGCTAAAGTTTGCGCCCGGCGCAACTTCGCGCCACCTTCGCTGATATTCAGTGGCATCACCCCAAGAGGTTGCTGCTGCGCTAAAACAGGCGATGCACGACTATCATTAGGCGCTAAGCCGGCGGCCTGGGGCGATACCCCCGAGGGCGGGCGCAGCGCAGGTGCGGCGAGTTGCTGATTGACGGCAGACACTCTGGCGCCGGTGAGCTCTTAAAGGGGGAGGGTGGATTTGTTTGCCTGCCACGCCCTGCACACTGCAGCCCTGAAGCAAGGCCTGGCCACTGCTGCTTGATCTGTACAACACCCAGGACTATGGAGAAGGCCAACATTTGCACCCATTGCAGCCCCCATTATATGTTTCCAATCAAAGCTATGGCTCTGAAGTTAAAGAGAAGTGCAAAGCTGTGGCCTGAAGCCACAAGTGCCTGTGTGAGTGTTGAGCCAAACCAGAAAGCTCTCTACCTTTGTCTCTCTGCAAAGATCCGTCTCTCACAAAGAAGGAATGTTGCAAAATGGCTGCCATTTCTACTGCAGGAGGAGTGCCCTTTAATTTGCGCCCCCCGCGCCCCACAGCGACTGGGAACCGTTCCCCTCTACCAGTCGCTAGGGGCGCCGGGCGCACAATAGGCCGACGCCACTGAATTTCCGGTTTGGGGCGCACAAAGGGCGTTGCACGATGAAATGACGTCAGGATCTGCGCGCGCAGCTGAGCGCGCGCAAAGGCTTTGCACCGCCGCTAAATCTTTACTGAAGTTGGGGAGAGGCGCAGATCGCGCTGCGCCCGGCCGCTAGCTGCCTAGCGCCCCACATCTCCTCCTCCTAAGGCGCTAGTGGCTGGCGCAAACAACTGAATTTCTAGGCCTATATATTTGATTTGTAAAAAAAGACAGTTTAATGTAAAACTGAACTAAACACATAAAATGTTGAAACCTGGCAGTGTGTCAGTGAGTGCCTGAAAGTGGTGGTGAGGGTCTAAAGAGAAGCTCCCCCAAAAATGTAACCGGTATTCCAGAGGCTCACTCCCTCATTTCCAGCACTTCCTGCTTTTTGTTTTTGCCTCTTATAAAATTGATGTTAATGCATTAACCCCAGTGTATATCTGTGGTGTCTGTATGTGTGTGTGTGTTTCTGTGTGTGTGTGTCTGTGTGTGTGTCTGTATGTGTGTGTCTGTATGTGTGTGTCTGTGTGTGTGTGTCTGTGTGTGTCTGTATGTGTGTGTCTGTGTCTGTGTGTGTGTCTGTGTTTCTGTGTATCTGTGTGTGTGTGTCTGTATGTGTGTGTCTGTGTGTGTGTCTGTGTGTGTGTGTCTGTGTGTGTCTGTATGTGTGTGTCTGTGTGTGTCTGTGTATCTGTGTGTGTGTGTCTGTATGTGTGTGTCTGTGTGTGTGTGTGTGTCTGTGTTTCTGTGTATCTGTGTGTGTGTGTCTGTATGTGTGTGTCTGTGTGTGTGTCTGTGTGTGTGTGTCTGTGTGTGTCTGTATGTGTGTGTCTGTGTGTGTGTGTGTGTCTGTGTTTCTGTGTATCTGTGTGTGTGTCTGTATGTGTGTGTCTGTGTGTGTGTGTCTGTGTGTGTCTGTATGTGTGTGTCTGTGTTTCTGTGTGTCTGTGTGTGTGTGTCTGTATGTGTGTGTCTGTGTGTCTGTATGTGTGTGTCTGTGTTTCTGTGTATCTGTGTGTGTGTGTCTGTATGTGTGTGTCTGTGTGTCTGTATGTGTGTGTCTGTGTTTCTGTGTGTCTGTGTGTGTCTGTCTGTTTGCCTGTATCTGTGTGTGTTTGTGTTTCTGTGTGTCTGTGTGTGTGTGTCTGTATGTGTGTGTCTGTGTGTGTGTGTGTCTGTATCTGTGTGTCTGTATGTGTGTGTTTCTGTGTGTGTGTCTGTATGTGTGTGTGTCTGTCTGTGTGTGTGTGTCTGATTGCCTGTGTGTGTCTGCACTCATTACTCTGGGCTGAGTCTTTCGTAAAGCTGCCTCACATACTGCAGCCCATGGGTTGGGATCTGGGTCCCACACATTGCTGAAATAACTGGTACATTCCTGCCTAATCGGAAAGTCGCTGGCTGCACAGCTCAATACATCAATCATCTCAAGTACAGGAGCTGGGAGGCCAAGGACACGCTTCCCGATCCTGTTAATATCCCAACAATCGGAAAATCCCAGGAGAAATCCAAACTTAGGCTGTGGTAGTGGGCCCAGATCTTTGATCGTCAGGATACAGAGGCTCAGGATGGCGAAATAAATAACCAGGTCAGACACTGGTACCAGATGTCACTCGCTCCCACTCAGCGACCATTTTGCTAAGTGCACAGAGGTCAGAGTCCGAAGGAGCCAAACTTGACTCGTTTTTCTATTCCACCCTCACAAAGTGACCTTCTTTAACCCCTGACAAGAATATCAATCAATTCAACACAAAGAAGAAAAAGGATAAACCAGGGATCAACAAAGAGTGACACCAGGTCTGGGAGTTAAAGCCAGCAGATTATAAGAGAATAGAAAGACTGAGGGATGTGAGAAGTTCCATGGTTTGGAGATCCTGGGAAAGAATGAGTTTGTTTGAGTCACTGCAGAGAGTATTGAAGGTCAGGAGAGGTGGGGAGGGGGGTGCTGCAGGGGATTAGGAGCAGACAAGGAACGAGAGAGGAAAGTTCAGTGGCGCCTTGACCATCATGGTATTGGTGAAATAGAGACAAGAAAGGTTCGACTAAGAGAAGTTGGAAGCTCAATGTGAGAGAGGGATCATCTTTCGATGTCAGAACTATCAATAGACAACAAGAGTTTTCTTGTAACCTGTCTGGGAGAGTGGGGGGGGAGGGGAGGGGAGGAGTTAGGAGTATTCAAGACTTGGATGGATGGGATTTACAGAGTGAAGGGCTGTTCACTGTGTATATCAAGGATTTGGATATAAGGCTGGAGGGAGCGGTGTCCAAATTTGCAGACAATATGAAAATAGGAGGCATAATAAATAATTCTAAAGACCAAAAGAAGCTGCAAGGGGATATTGAGAACATGTGGAATGGGGAAAAAAGTAGTAGATGGAATTCATTATCAAGTAAATGTGAGGTGGTACATTTTGGTAAAAACAGTGAAAGTTATAATTATACATTGAATGGAGAAAGGCTGGGTGATGTGGAAGAGTAGAAAGATTTGGAAGTTCACAAGACATGATATTAAAAGCAGCACCTCAAGTGGATAAGACCATAAAGAAAGCTGATGGAATAATGGGTTTTATGGAAAGAGATATAGAATATAAAAGTCAAAATATATGTAAACTACATAAAACTTTAGAAAGACCACAGTTGGAATACTGTGTGCAGTTTTGGAATTCACACTAAGTTACAGAGAATTACATAGAATCTACAGCACAGAAACAGGCCATTCGTCCCAACAGGTCCATGCGAATGTTTATGCTCGACACGAGCCTCCTCCCACCCTTCTTCATCAAACCCTATCAGCAGATCCTTCTATTCCTTTATCCCTCATGTACTTATCCAGCTTCCCCTTAAATGAATCTATGTTCTTCGCCTCAACTACTCCTTGTGGTTGCGAGTTCCACATTCTTACCACTCTCTGGGTAAAGAAGTTTCTCCTGAATTCCCTATTGGATTTATTAGTGACTATCTTATATTGATGCCCTCTAGTTTTGGACTCCCCCCACAAGTGGAAACATCTTCTCTACTTCTACCCTATCAAACCCCTTCATAATTTTAAAGACCTCTATCAGAGAAAAGAGCCCCAGCCTGTTTAATCTTTCCTGATAGGTATAACCTCTCAGTTCGGGTATCATTTTAAAATAATGAGGGGTCTGGACAGAGTAGATAGAGAGAAACTGTTCCCATTGGCGGAAGGGTCGAGAACCAGAGGACACAGATTTAAGGTGATTGGCAGAAGAACCAAAGGCGACTTGAGGAAAAACTCTTTTACTCAGCGAGTGGTTCGGATCTGGAATGCACTGCCTGAGCGGGTGGTGGAGGCAGACTCAATCACAGCTTTCAAAAGGGAGTTGGATAAATACCTGAAGGAAAAAGAGTGCTCCTGCAGAGAGCCGGCGCGGGCTTGATGGGCTGAATGGCCTCCTTCTGTGCTTTAACCATTCTATGATTCTATGATCATCCTCGTAAATCTTGTTTTGCACTTTGTCCAGTGTCTCTAGATCCCCTTTTGTAATATGGAGATCAGAACTGTTCACAATACTCCAAGTGTGGTCTAACCAAGGTTCAATACAAGTTAAGCATAACTTCTCTACTTTTTAATTCTATCCCTTTAGAAATAAACACCAGTGCTTTGTTTACATTTTTATGGCCTTATTCACCTGTGTCGCTACTTATAATGATTTGTGAATCTGTACCCTCAGATCCCTTTGCTCCTCTACCCCATTTAGATTCTTATTTTCCAAGGAGTATGCGGCATCCTTATTCCTCCTACCAAAATGCACCACCTCACACTTATCTATATTGAAATTAGTTTGTCATTTACGCACCCATTGAGGCAACAGAGAAGGGACAGCGCAGATTCACTAGTATGCTGCCTAGTATGAGGATATACAAAGACTTGAAAAATTGGGGCTGTTTTTGTTAGAACAGAGGAGATTAAGGAGTGTTTTGATAGAGGTGCTTAAAATCATGAAGGGATGGTATAGAATAGATAGAAACTGAGATCGAGGGCTCTAAAATAACAAGACATAGATAGGTGATTAAATGCAAGAGATTTAGGGCAGAGAGCAGGAGAAACATTTTTTGCATGGAGGGTTGTGAGAATGGGCTAGTGATTGAAGCAGAGACCACGTTAACATTGAAGAACAGGCTAGATCAGCAGTTGAAGGAAAGGGGGATTAAGGGATGTGGGTATAGGGTGGGTGCATGGGATTAAGATACTGCTTGTGTGGAGGATGGTTGGGCTGAATGAGCTTTTTCCATCCTGTAACTTCCATCTAATTCTACTGAATCGCTGCAGAAATGATCAACTGATCAGCACAGCCGCACCATTGAGGAAGCAGTGAACCTGGCAATGCAGTGCGTCACCGCCCTCTGCTGGGCCTCAGGAGCACAAGCAGGTTACATCTCATTTCACCATCATCCCTTTTGTCATTTCATCTTTCCTGCTTTCCACCCTATCACAGACCTTCCCTTTTGTTCTTTCCACCCCTCCCTCCCTTCCCTGTTCTCTCCGTCGCATCTGTTCTGATGATGCCGTCTTCCATACCAGTGCCTTGGCACTTGCTTAAAACCTGTTAAATTTTTTCAGTTCTGACGAAAGGTCATCGACCTGAAACGTTAACTCTGTTTCTCACTGCACAAAGGGCTGGCATAGACACGATAGGCCGAATGGCTTCCATCTGTGCTGTATCATTCTATGATTCTATGTTATCTGCCAAATCCAGGTACGTGGACCTCTGTCTGCAGATGTGGGTGTGCAGGTGCTGTCAGGTGGACACAGAGCCTGATCTGCCTCGTGCCCATCTGTAGACCCTCCACTTCTTGCACTCATGTCTGATTAGAGCATTCTTTAGCAATCCACTGCTCCCAGTAATGATATTGGGAGCAATAAATAAATAATTTAGAACGAGTTTCACAAAGCTCGCGATTGGGAAAGTGCCAGCTAGAAAAAACCCAATAAAAGGTCCAGGAATGTGCTAAAAATCATTGTATCTTTGCAGCCTTTAAATGGGCTGACTCTGTCCTTCAATCCCCAGTGACCAGGCCACCTGGCTCCCCAGACACCTGGCTCTCGGGATACCTGGCTCTCCCGGGACACCTGGCTCCCCCGGGACACCTGGCTCCCCGGACACCTGGCTCCCGGGACACCTGCCCCCCCCACCCCCCCGCCACCCCGGGACACCTGGCTTCCCCGGGACACCTGGCTCCCGGGACACCTGCCCCCCCGGGACACCTGGCTCCCGGGACACCTGCCCCCCCCGCCCCCCCGGGACACCTGGCTCCCGGGACACCTGGCTCCTCCGGGACACCTGCCCCCCGGGACACCTGCCACCCGCCCCCCCACCCCCCGAGACACCTGGCTCCCTGGGACACCTGGCTATCCAGGAGAGAAAAAACAGTGAACTACAGGCCAGTTAGCCTGACATCAGTCGTTGGGAAAATGCTGGAATCCATTGTGAAGGAAGTGGTATCACGGCACTTAGAAAATCATAACATGGTTAGGCAGAGATTTTTGAGGACGTAATATAGATAAAGGGGAACCAGTGGATGTAGTATATTTGGATTTCCAAAAGGCATTCGATAAGGTGCCACATAAAAGGTTATTACACAAAATTAGGGTTCACGGGGTTGGGGGTAATATAATAGCATGGATAGAGGATTGGTTAATGGACAGAAAACAGAGAGCATGGATAAACGGATCTTTTTCAGGTTGGCAAGCTGTAACTAGTGGGGTGCCGCAAGGATCAGTACTGGGGCCTCAGCGATTTACAATCTATATTAATGACCTAGATGAAGGGACCGAGTGTAATGTATCCAAGTTTGCTGACGATACAAAGCTAGGTGGGACAGTAAGCTGTGAGGAGAACACAAAGAGTCTGCAAAGGGATATAGATAGACTAAGTGAGTGGGCAATAAGGTGGCAGATGGAGTATAATGTAGGGAAATGTGAGGTTATTCACTTTGGTAGGAAGAATAGAAAAACAGGATATTTTTTATATGGTAAGAAACTTTCAAATGTTGGTGTTCAGAGAGATTTGGGTGTCCTCGTGCAAGAAACACAGAAAGCTAGCATGCAAGTACAGCAAGCAATAAGGAAGGCAAATGGCATGTTGGCCTTTATTGCAAGGGGGTTAGAATATATAAGAGTAAGGAAGTCTTGCTACAGTTGGTGAGACCACGCCTGGAGTACTGTGCACAGTTTTGGTCTCCTTATCTAAGGAAGGATATACTTGCTTTAGAGGCGGTGCAATGAATGTTCACTCGATTGAGTCCTGGGATGAGAGGGCTGTTCTATGATGAGAGATTGTGTAGAATGGGCCTATACTCTCTGGAGTTTAGAAGAATGAGAGGTGATCTTGTAATGTATGTACCTTTAAGGGAGAGAACTACTTTTTACAGCTCCTGTATACTGTAGTACCGGCAGTGACCACACCTGTATATAAACCCTGAGTAGTGATCTGTACAGATAGTTCTAGAGTAACCCTCATTCAGTAAACACCTGTTGAATCGTTCCCTGCAGTCTTTTGTCTGATTATTGAAGGACAAACATTGAGATACACGGATCTAACATTGGCGACAAGCAGATTCGAACCTACCTGCAACTCTGCATCACCTCCCAGGGATTCGCCCCTGGAGAACAGTGGAAGAAGGCCGAGTCCAGAAGCACGGGCGTCGACCACGGGCAACCGCCCAGTCATCCAGCGGAGATTTGAGCATCGCAGGGGAGGCTGTCGAGAGCCAGGCTTGGCTTTCCAGTCACGGTGGTCCAGCGGCACGGGCTGGCAACAGGTACTGCGCAGACCCTTCCCGGACAGCGACGGGCTAGAGCCCGACCGATCGGCACAGAAAAAGGCCGAGCAGCGTCGACGGGGGAGAGAGAGAGGGCAGAGCGCACAGGGCGCAGCCAGTGTTCAGGACCGAGCGGCGTCAACGGGGGAGAGAGACGAGAGAGAGCAGAGCGCAGCCGGTGTTCAAGGGCCGAGCAGCGTCAACAGGGGAGAGAGGCGCGCAGGAAAACGCGCAGAGCGCAGCCGGTGTTCAAGGGCCGAGCAGCGTCAACAGGGGAGAGAGGCGCGCAGGAAAACGCGAGGCACTTCCATTGCCATGAGGACCGCAGAGAGCGGCGTTGGCAGCAGCGCAGGAGCAGCGCACGAAACCCACAGGGCGTCGCCATTTGCCACGAGGACTGCCGAGAACGGCGTTGGCAGCAGCGCGGGAGACGCCATTTTAAGCCGCAGCGGGGAAGAAAGAAAAGCGCGGGAGACGCCATTTTAAGCCAGTCTAACCACACCCAAAAATGCCGAAGAGTGGCAGTATCACAGCGTTCGACAATGAAGTCGAAGATTGGACGACATATGTCGAACGCATAGAAGTATACTGCAAGGCGAATGAAGTGCCAGATGATAAGAAAGCGCTGGTATTGTTGAATTCAATGGGTGCAAAAACGTATGGCTTACTACAAAACCTAGTAACCCCAGAGAAGCCAGTAGAAAAGGATTTTGAAAACATAGTGTCAATCCTACAGGACCACTTAAACCCCACACCGCTGCTGATAGCAGAAAGATTTAAGTTTCACAAAAGGAACCAGCATAAAGATGAAAGTAATGCTGAGTATTTAACGGAACTGCGCAAGCTATCGAAACACTGCCAGTTTGGAACGGGACTAGCAGATACTTTAAGGGACAAGTTTGTGTGTGGGCTTCAAAGTGAAGGAACCCAGAAACGGCTTCTATCAGAAAAGGATCTTACGTTGGACAAGGCTTTCAGCATTGCAGTATCACACGAAGCAGCAGCACGGGGCGCTGCAGTGATACAACGGAGACCGCAAGAATATGGCACAAATGAAATGTCATACGGAACAGTGAAGTGCTATCGCTGCGGCAGAACAACACACGACCATAATGATTGCTGGTTCAAGGACAAAGTGTGCAGACAGTGTGGAAAAGTAGGACACATAGCAAGAGTGTGCAGGTCGGGAAAGAAAACCAGCAGCAAGAAATCTCTACAGGAGAAGTACAAGAAGGTACATAAGGTGACGGAGAGTAGTTCAGACGAACAGAAGAGTGATACAGACTCCGGAAGCAAGGAGCTGAGTTTTCTGAAACTACATAATCTGATCAAAACGGAGGATCACCAAACTATCTGGGTCACACTCAAGATAGCAGGAGTCCAAGTGAAAATGCAATTGGACACAGGATCAGCCCTAACAGTCATAAACCGAAGGGGCTACAAGCGGCTATTCTCACATATACCCTTGAGAGATACAAAGATTGTCTTGAAGACGTACACGGGGCAAAAAGTCTACCCCAAAGGAAAAATAAGGGTGAACGTTATATATAACGGCAAGGAAACACCAAAAATGGACCTATATGTATTGCCAGATGGAGGACCACCACTACTAGGACGTGAATGGATCCGGAAGATACAGCTAGATTGGCATTCCATACAGGCACTGACTGTGGCTTACAAAAAGGATGACGACGTCACACCTGGGCGACTGTCAAAGATCCTAACTGACGCGAAAGAAGTGTTCCAGCAAGGACTCAGAACACTAAAAGGCATGACAGCGACGATTAAAATTGAAGAAAACGCAAGCCCAAAATTTTTTAAGGCCAGACCGGTACCTTATGCGATCTGCCCAGCCGTCGAAGCAGAGCTGGAGAGTCTGGAACGTTCAGGTGTACTGTCCAAGGTGGACTGGAGCAAGTGGGCTACACCCATCGTCCCGGTGATGAAAAAGTCGTTGAGCAGCACGCCTGGGGAACCAAGGAAGGTTCGCATCTGTGGGGACTTTAAGGTGACAGTGAACCCGGTCCTTCACACCGTACAATATCCACTTCCGCGGATTGAAGATATTTTTGCCTCGCTATCTGGAGGGAAACGCTTCACTAAGATTGATCTGGCCCAGGCGTGTCTGCAAATGGAGGTAGAAGAAGCATCAAAAAAATACCTCACAATCAACACCCATAAAGGTCTCTACCAATACAACCGGCTGGTATTCGGGGTAGCATCAGCTCCGGCTATTTGGCAGAGGGCAATGGAACAAGTCCTGCAAGGGATCCCAGGGACCCAGTGTTATTTGGACGACATCCTGGTCACGGGCGAAAATGACAGTGATCACCTTGCCAACCTGGAGCAGGTGCTCACTAGATTGCAGGAATATGGGCTCCGAGCTAACCGCCCCAAATGCGAGTTTTTTAGAAAACAGATCTCGTATTGTGGCCACGTTATCGATAAAGAGGGGTTACAAGGCAGTAGTCAAGGCTCCAGCACCGGAAAATGTGTCACAACTGAGGTCGTTCCTCGGGCTGGTAAACTACTACCATAAGTTCTTGCCAAATTTGTCTACAATACTACACCCACTGAACACCCTACTGCAAACTGGGGTGCCATGGAAGTGGAGTGACGAATGTAGACGAGCTTTCCAGAAGAGCAAAACACTAATCACATCGAAAGAGGTATTGGCCCATTACAATCCGGCATTACCAATTTGGTTGGCATGTGATGCGTCACCCTATGGCATTGGAGCGGTGCTGTCGCACAAATTCTCGGACGGCTCAGAGAGGCCAATAGCCTTTGCGTCATGATCACTAACCTCAGCCGAGCGTAACTACGCCCAGATTGACAGGGAGGCCCTCAGCCTAGTGTGGGGAGTGAAAAAGTTCAATCACTATCTGCACGGGCAGAAGTTCACCTTGCTGACTGACCACCAACCACTTGTCTCCATCTTTAATCCAAAGAAGGGCGTTCCGGTGATGGCTGCGCAACGGCTACAAAGATGGTCCCTTTTTCTAGGGGCGCACCAATATGAAATCAAGTATAAGGGCACGAAACAGCATGGAAACGCTGATGGGCTATCACGCCTGCCACTGCCAACTGCGGAGGAAGCACCAGCAGTGGATCCTGTCGAAATATTTCATTCGACTATAATTGAATGCTTGCCAGTAACTAACGCTGGTATAGAGAAGGAGACCCGAAATGACCCGACACTGTCTCGGGTATATGATTTGACGGTGAAGGGATGGCCAGCACATGGCGACTCACTGTTGCCAGCATTCTCATCCAGAAGAGAACAGCTGTCAGTATGCCAGGGGACCTTGATGTGTGGATCCCGAGTGGTAATTCCACCCAAGTTAAGGGATAGAATGCTCAATGAGCTTCACGAAGGTCATCTGGGAGGGGTGAAAATGAAAAGCCTTGCTAGGGCTTATGTGTGGTGGCCGGGGATCGATCAGCAAATCGAGGACCTGGCAAAGAGCTGCTCAGGATGCCAGAAGGTCCAAAATGCACCACCACATGCCCCTCTACACCCATGGGAGTGGCCCTCATCTCCATGGCAACGGGTGCATATTGATTTTGCTGGTCCATTCATGGACTCAATGTTTTTAATAGCCGTGGATGCGCACTCGAAATGGCCTGAGGTCATCAAAATGTCCTCCACCACCACGGAGAAAACTATTGCAGTCCTACGGACCATTTTTGCCAGGAATGGCTTGCCAGAACAGATTTGCTCCGACAACGGACCACAGTTTGTGTCCGAAGAGTTACAGAGGTTCTTGAAAAAGAATGGGGTAAGGCATTACACATCCGCCCCGTATCATCCAGCCACAAATGGATTGGCTGAGACGTTCGTACAAACCTTTAAGAAGGCAATAAAGGCTATGTACAATGACAACATTCCGCTGCAGCACAAGGCGGACAATTTCCTGTTCGCCTACCGGAATGTGACACATGCAGTCACCAACCAGGCCCCAGCCATGATGTTCTTTAACCGAAGGTTAAGATCTCGCCTGGATTTGCTCAGACCAAACGTACGAAGAGATGTTGAGAGTAAGCAATTCCAGCACATCCATGGGAAGCCAACAAGGAGCTTCAATGTAGGGCAACCAATCTTGGCCCGCGACTACCGAACAGAAAAATGGCAGCCAGGAACGATATGCACACGGCAGGGCCCACTAATGTACACAGTGGACGTTGGGGAGAGCATCGTGAGACGCCATGCTGACCAGATCCTAGAGTCACAGGAACAAGTCAACCCCATGCCTCGCCCATACGGACCTGGTGAGGAACCCGACGTACAGGTCGCATCTACCCCAGAAACAGTAGCATCGGAAGCTGATGAACCAACCGACGAGAGGGGGCCAGAATTGCCTCCGCACCAAGAGCAAGACACTCGGGAAAGGCGCTATCCAGAAAGGATCAGGAAGCCTCCCCAAAGACTGAATTTATAAATAGACTATTTTCAGCTAATGTTGCATGTTAAAAGTGTTAATTGTAATTAGTTTGATATTTAATTGTTAAATGAGTGTTATGGTACTGTTAATCTAAAAGGGGAGGAATTGTAATGTATGTACCTTTAAGGGAGAGAACTACTTTTTACAGCTCCTGTATACTGTAGTACCGGCAGTGACCACACCTGTATATAAACCCTGAGTAGTGATCTGTACAGGTAGTTCTAGAGTAACCCTCATTCAGTAAACACCTGTTGAATCGTTCCCTGCAGTCTTTTGTCTGATTATTGAAGGACAAACATTAAGATACACGGATCTAACAATCTCATTGAAACATACAAGATTCTGAGGGGGATTGACAGGGTAGATGCTGAGAGGTTGTTTCCCCTGGCTGGAGAGTCTAGAACTAGGGGGCATAGTCTCAGGATAAGGGGTCGGCCATTTAAGACCGAGATGAGGAGGAATTCCTTCACTCAGAGGGTTGTGAATCTTTGGAATTCTCTGCCCCAGAGGGCTGTGGATGCTGAGTCTTTGAGTATATTCAAGGCTGAGATAAATAGATTTTTTGACTCATGGGGAATCAAGGGATATTGAGATCGAGCGGGAAAGTGGAGTTGAGGTCGATGATCAGCCATGATTTTGTTGAATGGCGGAGCAGGCTCGAGGGGCCATATGGCCTACTCCTGCTCTTATTTCTTAAGTTCTTATGTTCTTATGACAGCTGGCTCCATGGGACACCTGGCTCTGGGGACACCTGGCTCCCCCGGGACACCTGGCTCCCCGGACACTTCTCTCCCGGGACACCAGGCTCCGGGGACACCTGGCTCCACAGACACTTCGCTCCCAGGACACCTGGCTCCCCCGGGACACCTGGCTCCCCGGACACTTCTCTCCCGGGACACCAGGCTCCGGGGACACCTGGCTCCACAGACACTTCGCTCCCAGGACACCTGGCTCCCCCGGGACACCTGGCTCCCCCGGGACACCTGGCTCCCCGGACACTTCTCTCCCGGGACACCAGGCTCCGGGGACACCTGGCTCCACAGACACTTCGCTCCCAGGACACCTGGCTCCCCCGGGACACCTGGCTCCCCGGACACTTCTCTCCCGGGACACCAGGCTCTGGGGACACCTGGCTCCACAGACACTTCGCTCCCAGGACACCTGGCTCCCCCGGACACCTGGCTCCCCAGACACTTCTCTCCCTGGAAACCTGGCTCCAGGGACACCTGGCTGCCCGCGACACCTGGCTCCCCGGGACACCTGGCTGCCCGCGACACCTGCCTCCCGAGACACCTGCTCCACAGCCACTTCTCTCCCGGGACACCAGGCTCCGGGGACACCTGGCTCCCTGGGACACCTGGCTCCCGGGACACCTGGCTCCCGGGACACCTGCTCCACAGCCACTTCTCTCCCGGGACACCAGGCTCCGGGGACACCTGGCTCCCTGGGACACCTGGCTCCCGGGACACCTGGCTCCCGGGACACCTGGCTCCCGGGACACCTGGCTCCCCCGGGACACCTGGCTCCCCCGGGACACCTGGCTCCCCTGGAACACCTGGCTCCCCCGGGACACCTGGCTCCCCTGGAACACCTGGCTCCCCCGGGACACCTGGCTCCCCCGGGACACCTGGCTCCCCTGGAACACCTGGTTCCCCCGGGACACCTGGCTCTCCAGGACACCTGGCTCCCCCGGGACACCTG
This sequence comes from Somniosus microcephalus, assembly GCF_052327205.1. Lineage (NCBI taxonomy): Eukaryota > Metazoa > Chordata > Chondrichthyes > Squaliformes > Somniosidae > Somniosus > Somniosus microcephalus. The sequence continues at coordinate 40,681,825 of NC_141018.1, forward strand.
GCTCCCCCGGGACACCTGGCTCTCCAGGATGCCTGGCTCTCCAGGACACCTGGCTCCCCTGGGACACCTGGCTCTCCAGGACACCTGGCTCTCCAGGACGCCTGGCTCTCCAGGACACCTGGCTCCCCAGGGACACCTGGCTCCCCTGGGACACCTGGCTCCCCCGGGACACCTGGCTCCCCCGGGACCCCTGGCTCTCCAGGACGTCTGGCTCTCCAGGACACCTGGCTCCCCAGGGACACCTGGCTCCCCTGGGACACCTGGCTCTCAGGACACCTGGCTCCCCCGGGACACCTGGCTCCCCCGGGACACCTGGCTCCCCCGGGACACCTGGCTCCCCAGGGACACCTGGCTCCCCCGGGACACCTGGCTCCCCGGACACTTCTCTCCCGGGACACCTGGCTCCCCTGGACACCTGGCTCCCCGGGACACCTGGCTTTCCTGGACACCTGGCTCCCCTGGACACCTGGCTCCCGGGACACCTGGCTCCCCTGGACACCTGGCTCCCGGGACACCTGGCTCCCCCGGACACCTGGCGCCCCCGGACATAAGAACATAAGAACATAAGAAATAGGAGCAGGAGTAGGCCAATCGGCCCCTCGAGCCTGCTCCGCCATTCAATAAGATCATGGCTGATCTGATCCTAACCGCCAATCTACTATCACAGAACCATCTCCTGAATCTAACAGAATTAGACACACGAAATAGGAGCAGGATCAGGCTACACGGCCCCTGGGCCCGCTCCGCTACCCACAGGGCCATGTCCGATCCGAACCTAGACTCATCTCCAAATTCCTGCCCGCTCCCCGTAACCCTTAATTCCCTTTACTTCTAGGAAACTGTCTATTTCTGTTTTAAATTTATGTAATGATGTAGCTTCTACAGCTTTTTGGGGCAGCATATTCCATGGACCTACCACCCTCTGAATGAAGTAGTTCCTCCTCATCTCAGTTTTGTAAGAGCAGCCCCTTATTCTAAGACTATGCCCCCTAGTTCTAGTTTCACCCATCATCGGAAACATCCTCCCCGCATCCACCCGATCCAACCCCTTCACAATCTTATATGTTTCAATAAGATCGCCTCTCATTCTTCTGAACTCCAATGCGTAGAGTCCCAATCTACTCAGCCTCTCCTCATATGTCCATCCCCTCATCCCCGGGATTAACCGAGTGAACCTTCTTTGTACTGACTCGAGAGCAAGTATGTCTTTTCTTAAGTATGGACACCAAAACTGTATGCAGTATTCCAGGTGCGGTCTCACCAATACCTTGTACAACTGAAGCAATACCTCCCTATTTTTATATTCTATCCCCCTAGCAATGAAAGCCAACATTCCATTGGCCTTCTTAATTGTGGTAAACCACTGTTATACCTGTCTGTATGTGTATGTGTATTCCACTCGGTACAGGCCTGGACATGCCTCGGCTGACTCCTCCCACTATTCCAGGTATATAAGTGACTACCTCCCAGTCCCTTAGTATTCTGGATGGGTTGACCACTCGAGACTAGACCTTCATTCTTTAGTTAATAAAAGCCTGGTTGTTACTCGCTTAACCTCAGTCTTTTGAGTAATTGATGGCGCATCAATTTTATTAACTAAATTTTTTATAATGGAGAAGATCCTCACACCAGCATGCCTGGACCTGGACAGTCGGGAAGCGGACGCTTCCACCAAGTTTGCTCACTGGCTCATGTGCTTCGAGGCATTCCTGACTGCCTCCACTGCGGTCGTAACGGATGCGAACAAACTGTCTGTCCTGATCTCCAAGGTGAACCACCGAGTGTACTCAGTCATCCAGGACGCGACCTCGTACACAGCCGCCCTCCAGCTCCTCAAGACCCAGTACACGCGCCCTGTGAACGAAGTTTACGCCAGGCACCTCCTGGGGAGTCGCAAGCAACAACCTGGGGAATCGACTGAGGAATACCTCCAAGCACTGTCCGTGCTTGGCCGGGCCTGTGGGTGTAATGCGGTAACGTCCACTAAGTACACGGAGGAACTGACGCGGGATGCCTTTGTAGCGGGCCACAGGTCCAACTACACCCGACAGCGACTGCTGGAGCAGAGTGACCTCACCCTCGACAAAGCCTCCGAAATCGCACTAACGCTGGACGCAGCCTACCGGGGCATGGATGCCTACTCCTCTGCACCGTGGACGCCGTGGGGAACGACAACCTGGGACACAGTAGGACAGCCCCTTAGCACCGTGCCACCCCAGCCACAGCCCAACAACGGCCCAACCACCACAGCAGTGTCCCAAAGCCAGACAGCAGTATCCCAAGGCCAGAAATGCTACTTCTGTGGCCAGGCCAAACACCCCAGAGCGCGCTGCCCGGCGAAGAATACGACCTGCTCGGGCTGCGGGAAAAAGGGACACTACGCTAGCGTCTGCAAGGCCAAAGCCACCCCGAACGCCAGCAGCGCCGCGTGTGGGCCGTGCGAGCCGCCATCTTGGGCCCCCAACAGCGCCGCGTGTGGGCCGTGCGGGCCGCCATCTTGGGCCTCCCCAGCCATGTGCGAACCACCACAGCAGCAGCCATCTTGGACGACTCCAGCCACATGGGAATCATGGACGCCGCCATCTTGGACACCAGCCGGGACGCAGCAGGCCGCCAACGCCCCCCCATCTGATACCCGCAGCGACACACCGACCCCTATGCTGGCCTCTGTTACGCTGGACCAAACGAGACCGCACCAACTAGCTCGGTCCAAAATGGACGTTAAGGTAAACGGCCATGCAATAAACTGCCTTTTTGACTCCGGGAGCACAGAGAGCTTCATCCACCCCGACACGGTGCGGCATTGCTCTCTCCCAGTCCTGCCTGCGCACCAGCGGATTTCTGTGGCAGCCGAGTCCCAGTCAGCGGACATTGGCGGCTACTGCGTGGTGACACTAGTAGTAGACGGGACTGTGTTCAATAATTTTAAACTCCTGGTCCTGCCCCAACTTTGCGCTGCCGTTCGACTGGGGTTGGATTTCCAGTGCCACCTCAAAAGCGTTACGATGGCGTACGGTGGCCCCCTCCCCCCACTCACAGTCCGCAGCCAGCAGCCTCCAAATTGCCCGCTGCGCACCAGATGCAACCTCTCCACACTCAGAGTCCCACCCCCCCCACTGTTTGCTAACCTCACCCCCGACTGTAAGCCCATCGCCACAAAGAGCAGGCGACACAGTGCCGGGGACAGGGTTTTCATCAAAACCGAAGTGGAGCGGCTCCTGAAGGAGGGGATTATTGAGGGCAGCTCCAGCCCCTGGCGAGCCCAGGTTGTGGTCGTTAAGACCGGCGAGAAACAACGCCTGGTCATCGACTACAGCCAAACAATAAACTGCTACACCCTGCTGGACGCCTACCCACTCCCCCGCATAGCTGACATGGTCAACCAGATCGCGCAGTACCGCGTCTTTTCGACCATTGACCTGAAATCAGCGTACCACCAGCTCCCCATCCGCCCCGAAGACCGCCAGTATACTGCTTTTGAGGCAAACGGCCACATCTATCACTTCCTTAGGGTTCCCTTTGGCGTTAACAACGGGGTCTCCGTCTTCCAAAGGGAGATGGACCGGATGGTCGATCAAAACGCGCTGCAGGCCACTTTCCCTTACCTAGACAATGTGACCATCTGCGGCCATGACTTGCAGGACCATGATGCAAACCTCGAGAAATTCCTCCGCACCGCCCAACTCCTGAACCTGACATATAACAAGGAGAAGTGCATATTCCGCACAGACCGCCTCGCCATCCTTGGCTGTGTTGTGGAACACGGGGTCATCGGTCCCGACCCGGACCGGATGCGTCCCCTTATGGAACTCCCACTGCCCCACTGCCTAAAAGCTCTGAAGAGGTGCCTAGGGTTTTTTTCCTACTACGCCCAGTGGGTCCCCTACTATGCAGACAAAGCCCGTCCGCTGATCAAATCCACCTCTTTTCCCCTGATGGCAGAGGCCCGCTCGGCCTTCCACCGTATCAAGGAGGACATTGCCAAAGCCACCATGCACGCAGTGGATGAATCCATCCCCTTCCAGGTGGAAAGCGATGCGTCCGACTTCGCTCTGGCCGCCACCCTTAATCAGGCGGGGAGACCTGTGGCATTCTTCTCACGAACCCTCCAGGGCCCGGAGACCAGACACTCCACGGTCGAGAAGGAGGCCCAGGCTATTGTGGAGGCTGTGCGTCATTGGAGGCACTACCTGGCCGGAAAACAATTTACCCTGCTCACTGACCAGCGTTCAGTTGCTTTTATGTTCAACAACAAGCAGAGGGGCAAAATCAAAAATGACAAGATCTTGAGGTGGAGAATCGAACTTTCCACCTACAATTACGAGATCTTGTACCGGCCTGGGAAGCTCAATGAACCCCCAGATGCCCTATCGCGTGGCACCTGCGCCAGCGCGCAGATCGATAGGCTGAGGGCCCTCCACAATTACCTCTGCCACCCGGGGGTCACCAGGTTCTTCCACTTCATCAAGGCCCGCAACCTGCCTTACTCCATTGAGGAGGTCAGGACCATGACCAAGAACTGCCAAGTCTGCGCTGAGTGCAAACCGCACTTTTATAGACCAGACAGAGCCCACCTGATAAAAGCCACTCGCCCTTTCGAACACCTGAGCGTCGATTTTAAAGGGCCTCTCCCCTCCTCCGACCGCAATGTGTACTTCCTCAACATCATTGACGAGTACTCCCGTTTCCCGTTCGCTATCCCCTGCCCGGACATGACCAGTGCCACGGTCATTAAATGTCTGAACAGCCTCTTCACCCTGTTCGGTTTCCCCAGCTATATCCATAGCGACCGGGGCTCATCGTTTATGAGCGACGAACTTCGCCAGTACCTGCTCGCTAGGGGTATAGCCACAAGCAGGACCACCAGTTACAACCCCCGGGGGAACGGACAGGTGGAAAGAGAGAATGCAACAGTTTGGAAGGCCGCCCTACTAGCCTTAAAGTCTAGGGGCCTTCCGACCTCCCGCTGGCAGGAGGTGCTCCCCGATGCGCTCCACTCGATTCGGTCACTGCTCTGCACTGCCACCAATGCCACCCCTCACGAGAAAATGTTTGTCTTCCCAAGGAAGTCCACATCGGGGACAGCGTTACCGCCATGGCTGACGTCCCCAGGGCCGGTACTACTGAGAAGACACGTGAGGACCAATAAAACGGACCCCCTGGTCGAGAGGGTTGACCTCCTCCACGCCAACCCCCAGTACGCTTACATTGCATACCCGGACGGGCGGGAGGACACAGTCTCCATACGAGACCTTGCACCCTCGGGGACCGCTGTAACCCACTACCCATTACCACCACCCCCCACGACACCCTCGGGGACCGCTGTAACCCACTACCCATTACCACCCCGCCCCCACGACCCGATATCCAACCCCAGCAGCCGGCTCGCCTTGGACCGTCACCCACGAGGACTACACTCCAGTGCCCCAGCCTACACGGGACGCGACGCTGGAAGCTCCACCACCCCTGCCGTCGCCACGTCGATCACAGCGGCAGACAAGACCTCCGGAGAGACTCCAATACACGAAGTTTTAAATACACTTCACCCCGCCGGACTCATTTTTAAACAAGGGGTGAATGTGGTAAACCACTGTTATACCTGTCTGTATGTGTATGTGTATTCCACTAGGTACAGGTCTGGACATGCCTCGGCTGACTCCTCCCACTATTCCAGGTATATAAGTGACTACCTCCCAGTCCCTTAGTATTCTGGACGGGTTGACCACTCGAGACTAGACCTTCATTCTTTAGTTAATAAAAGCCTGGTTGTTACTCGCTTAACCTCAGTCTTTTGAGTAATTGATAGCGCATCATTAATCACTTGCTGCACCTGCATACTAACCTTTTGAGTTTCGTGCACCAGGACCCCCAGATCCCTTTGTACTTCAGTACTTTCCAGTTTCTTGCCATTAAGATAATAACTTGCTCTACGATTTTTCCTGCCAAAGTGCATAACCTCACACTTTCCAGTATTGTATTCCATCTGCCAAATCTCTGCCCACTTACTTAGCCTGTCTATGTCCCCTTGCAGGTTTATTATGTCCTCCTCACTCACTACTTTCCCTCCCATCTTAGTATCATCTGCAAACTTTGATATGTTACACTCGGTCCCCTCCTCCAAATCGTTAATATAGATTGTAAAGAGTTGGGGGCCCAGCACTGACCCCTGCGGAACACCACTAGTTACTGATTGCCAGTCTGAGAATGAACCATTTATCCCAACTCTCTGCCTTCTGTTAGATAGCCAATCCTCTATCCATGCCAGAATATTACCCCCAATCCCGTGATTTTTTATCTTAAGCAATAATCTTTTGTGTGGCACCTTGTCAAATGCCTTTTGGAAGTCTAAATACACTACGTCCACTGGTTCCCCTTTATCCACCCTATATGTTACTTCCTCAAAGAACTCCAGCAAATTTGTCAAACATGACTTCCCCTTCATAAAACCATGCTGACTTTGTCCTATTAAATTATGATTATCCAAATGTCCTGTTACTGTCTCCTTAATAATGGACTCCAAAATTTTACCTACCACAGATGTTAGGCTAACCGGTCTATAGTTTCCAGCCTTCTGTCTACTGCCCTTTTTAAATAAGGGTGTTACATTAGCAGTTTTCCAGTCTGCCGGGAGCTTTGCCGAGTCCAGGGAGTTTTGGAAAATTATTACCAATGCATCCACAATCCCTACCGCCACTTCCCTCAAGACCCAAGGATGTAAGCCATCAGGTCCAGGTGATTTATCTGCCTTGAGTCCCATTATTTTACCGAGTACCACTTCCTTAGTGATTTTGATCGTGTTTAGCTCCTCCCCCCTATAGCCCCCTGTTTGTCCAGTGTTGGGATATTCTTAGTGTCCTCCACTGTAAAGACTGATACAAAATATTCATTCAGTGTTTTTGCCATCTCCATATTTCCCACCATTAATTTCCCGGTCTCATCCTCTAAGGGACCAACATTTACTTTAGCCACCCTTTTTCTTTTTATATAACTATAAAAACTCTTACTATCTGTTTTTATATTTTTTGCTAATTTACTTTCATAATCTATCTTCCCTTTCTTAATCAATCTTTTTGTTATTTTTTGCTGTCTTTCAAAGTTTTCCCAATCCTCTATCCTCCCACTAGATTTGGCTACCTTATATGTCCTTGTTTTTAGTCGAATACTATCCTTAATTTCTTTACTTAGCCACGGATGGCTGTCTTTTCTTTTACACCCTTTTCTTCTCAGTGGAATATATATTTTTTGGAAGTTGTAAAATAACTCCTTAAATGTACACCACTGATCATGTATCGTCTTACCCTTTAATCTATTTTCCCAATTCACTCTACTCAATTCCGCTCTCATACCTTCATAGTCTCCTTTATTCAAGCTTAGCACGCTTGCTTGAGATCCAACCTTCTCACCCTCTAATTGAATATGGAATTCAACCATGTTATGGTCACTCATTCCAAGGGGATCCTTTACTAGGACATTTTTAATTAATCCTGTCTCGTTACACAGGACCAGATCTAAGGTTGCTTGCCCCCTGGTCGGTTCAGTTACATACTGCTCAAGAAACCCATCCCTAATACACTCAATGAAGTCATCCTCATGGCAGCCCTGCCCAATTTGATTTGTCCAATTAATATGATAGTTAAAATCCCCCATAATTATAGATGTTCCCTTATTACAAGCCTCAACTATTTCCTGATTGATACTCTGTCCAACAGAGTTGCAACTGTTCGGAGGCCTATAGACTACGCCCACTAGTGTTTTTTTCCCCTTATTATTCCTTACCTCCACCCAAACTGTTTCATTATCCTGATCTTTTGACCCAATATCATTTATCTGTATTACAGTGATTCCTTCCTTTATTAACATAGCCACCCCACCTCCCCTTCCTTCCTGCCTGTCCTTCCTGATCGTTAAATAACCTGGTATGTTTAATTCCCAGGCATTGTCACCCTGCAGCCATGTTTCTGTAATGGCCACAAGATCATACCCATATGTAGTTATTTGTGCCATTAACTCGTCTATTTTGTTACGAATGCTACGTGCATTCAGATAGAGAACTTTCAAATATGTTTTGTGACACTTAGTTCCTGCTTTTGCCCTTTTTATTACTTTACCTTTTACTCCATACCTTCTGCCCCTTCCTGACACGCTCTGGTTTTTAATTTCCCCACTGCTACCTAAGTCTATGACCTTCTCTGTTGTCATTTTTATTATTTGCTCTCTCGGAACCTCCCCCCCACTAGTTAGTTTAAAGCCCTCTCTACAGCCCTAGTTATATGATCCGCCAGGACTGTAGTCCCAGCACTGGCCAAGTGAAGCCCGTCCCAACGGAACAGCTCCCTCCTGCCCCAGTACTGGTGCCAGTGTCCCAGGAAGCAAAACCCATTTCTCCCACACCAGTCTTTGAGCCACGCATTTAACTCTCTAATTTTATTTGTCCTAGCCAAATTCGCTTGTGGCTCAGGTAATAATCCAGAGATTATTACCCTTGAGGTTCTGTTTTTTAATTTGACCCCTAGCTGCTCATACTCCTTTAACAGAACCGGCTTCCTAGTCCTATCTACGTCGTTTGTACCAACATGGACCACGACAACTGGATCCACCCCCTCCCACTGCAAGTTTCTTTCCAGCCCAGAGGAGATATCCTTAACCCTGGCACCGGGTAGGCAACACAGCCTTCGGGACTCTCGCTCTCGGCTGCAGAGAACTCTATCTATCCCCCTAATAATACTATCCCCTACCACTACAACATTTCTATTTACTCCCCCCTCTTGAATGGCCCCCCGTTCCATGGTGCTGTGGCCAGGTTGCTCATCCTCCCTGCAGTCCCTGCTCCCGTCCCCACAGGGAGTAAGAACCTCGAACCTGTTGGACAAGAGCAAGGGCTGCGGCTCCTCCAGCTCTACCTCCTGGATCCCCGTACCTGCCTCACTCGTAGTCACACTGTCCTGTCCCTGACCATGGGCTACATCTGAATTAATTAACTTCATAGGTGTGACCACCTCCTGATACACAGAGTCCAGGTACTTCTCCCCCTCCCTGATGTGTCGCAGTGTCTGAAGCTCAGACTCCAGCTCATCAACACGGAGCTGGAGTTCCTGTAGCAGCAGACACTTGCCACAGACGTAATCACCGTGAGCCTCAATGGGGTTCACCGGCTCCCACATCTCGCAACAGTAACACATCACCTGCTCCATTCTATGTAATCAATTACATTTTTTATTGTTAGTTATGGACACCCTCTGCCCGATTTTAGATGCAAGTATCCCCTTTAATTAATTGGATTTAAATTAAATCAATCCCTCTAGTTACACCAGTTAAATGGTTTACCAACAGTCACTCTGCACCAGAAAGGCCTTATCAACTACAACCCACAGAGTTAAAGTTTGAAAAGAGCACCTAACACCCGACTTACGCTAACTCACACTTACCCAAACTCAGAGCACTCTTTGATGACTCGCACTCAGTGCTTGCTTGCACTAGGACTGGTCTTTTTATACTGTTTGTTTGTTTACAGCCAAATGAGTCACCCCTGCTGATTGGTTAGAAAACTGGTTTCCACTGCCTGCTGTGCCAATTTACTCCTACTGCACCTGGCTCCCCCGGACACCTGGCGCCCCGGACACCTGGCTCCCCCAGACACCTGGCTCCAGGGACACCTGGCTCCCCCAGACACCTGGCTCCCCGGGCGGGAGTCCTGGCTCCCCCGGACACCTAGCTCCAGGGACACCTGGCTCCCCGGGACACCTAGCTCCTCGGGACACCTGATTCCCCCAGGACACTTGGCTCCCCAGACCCTTCTCTCCCGGCCCAGGGATCACTTGATTCTAATGGCAGTGTCCATCTCCTGCTTTTCACTAACTGCAAACTTCAGTAGAGCAAAGAATGGGCGGGGATTAGTCGTGACTGATTGCTGAATTTCAGGCCTCAGACAAGGGAACTAGATGTAATATCTCCAAATTTGCAGACGACAAAAAGCTGGGTGGGCGTGTGTGCTGTGAGGAGGATGCCGAGAAACTCCAGGATGATTTGGACAAAAGCATGCCAAATGCAATATAACGTGGATAAATGTGAGGTTATCCACTTTGGTGGCAAAAACAGGAAGGCAGATTATTATCTGAATGGCAATAGATTGGGAGAAGGGGAAGTGCAACGAGACCTGGGTGTCCTTGTGCACCAGTCATTGAAGGTAAGCATGCAGGTGCAGCTGGCGGTTAAGAAGGCAAATGGTATGTTGGCCTTCGTAGCGAGAGGGTTTGAGTACAGGAACAAGGATGTCTTGCTGCAGTTGTACAGGGCCTTGGTGAGACCACATCTTGAGTATTGTGTGCAGTTTTGGTCGCCTTATCTGAGGAAGGATGTTCTTGCCATGGAAGGAGTTCAGCGAAGATTCACCAGGCTGATACCTGGGATGGCAGGAATGACGTATGAGGAGAGATTGGGTTGATTGGGCTTGTACTCGCTGGAGTTTAGAAGAATGAGAGGGGATCTCAGTGAAACTTATAAAATTCTGACAGGACTGGACAGACTAGATGCAGGAAGGATGTTCCCGATGGTCGGGGAGTCCAGAACCAGGGGTCACAGTCTAAGGATAAGGGGTAGGCCATTTAGGACAGAAATGAGGAGGAATTTCTTCACCCAGAGAGTGGTGAACCTGTGGAATTCTCTACCACAGAAGGCAGTAGAGGCCAATACATTAAATATATTCAAGAAGGAGTTGGATATATTTCTTAAGGCTAAAGAGATCAAGGGGTATGGGGAGAAAGCAGGGACCGGGTACTGAATTTGGATGATCAGCCATGATTGCATTGAATGGCGGAGCTGGCTCGAGGGGCCGAATGGCCTACTCCTGCTCCTATCTTCTATGTTTCTATGTTTCTATAAATTCCCTGTTCAGGAAGTAACCGTGTCAGAAATCAGACCTCGGGTGAAAGGCTGAAGAAGATTTAATTTTAAATGGCACCTGGGAAGAAGGAACTAGTGAGCTGAGGAACCTCCTGTCACACCTCGGAACGGCAGGTTTAAGCCGATGTCCATCTACCTGCATTCTGAGACAAGCAACATTCCCAACTCAGGTTACCGCCACAGAAACACAACAGCAATTCGAATATAACGAGAACTCACGCAGAACTCTGGGAATCCCCCGCAGCCATGGTTTTTGCTGCATTGCCCTCGGGTCTTGATGCATCTCAGGGACAGTTTTGGTTTGCCCTGATTGGCAGCTTCTGCGGCACTGAGCGACGTAGCACGGTTTGGAACCACCCTGAGGAGAAAGAACATTACACTCAGAGAATATTCCAGCACACAGGATGCAGTGAGCTTACTGACCCTGCCTGAAAAAGCAGTAATTGGGTATTGGTGGGCAGGCGAGCAGCTCGGTAACACAGGACTCTGTGCTCTACGGACTGTTCCCAGGGACGCACACCGAGACAAACATCAACTGCTGCTGGAAGATCATCAATACAGTGAAAGACGCCCTTTGGTCTGCCCGAAACTTGCTGGTCTTCCAGAGCAAGGAGATGTCCACGACCGAGTGTTGCAGACTGGCACATTCCAAGGTCCAGGAGTATGTGCTGAGGTGCCGCCGCCGCAAAGGCACGATGGGGAAGGGCCACAGTTTAAGGCCCTCCCGCCAGTGTACACCGAGGGGCTGAAACGAGTAGAGAACCCCCCTCGGGCCGTATGATGTACAAGTGTGTTAATTGTAAAGCACTTGTAATCTGTGGAGGTAAATAGAGTACCATGTACTACATTCATGTGTATCATGCCATATGTAATATAATTGGTGGATTGTAACGTAATGTATTTTGACAAGTGTTGGAATGTATCTTGGCCCCCTCGGGCTGTATGACTCATAGAATGTGAAATGAAAATGCACCTGTTTGTGTAAAGAGAGGACCATGTACTGCTTTCATCTGTAATATGATTTGTGGAGTGTATTGTAATGTATTGCAACAAGCTTTGATATGCGTAATGATTAATGTAATGTAATTTGTAAATTGAGTGCCATGTGCTGAAGTTAATTTGTACTGTACCAGATGTGGACTGTATTGTCATGTACATGAACAAAGATTTTTATGAATAAAGTATATATTTTTCACAAAAAAAAAATTGGTGGGAAAGGGCAATTGGTAGAGAATATTGTCTGGTTTCTACTTCTCCTGAAGGTGCTGACTCTCACTGGGGTACAGTTCCTGAAGGTGCTGACTCTCACTGGGGTACAGTTCCTGAAGGTCATAGAGTCATAGAGTAATACAGCACGGATAGAGGCCCTTCGGCCCATCGTGTCCACGCCGGCCATCAAGCCCTGCCTAATCTAATCCCATATTCCAGCATTTGGCCCGTAGCCTTGTATGCTATGGCATTTCAAGTGCACATCCAAATGCTTCTTAAATGTTGTGAGGGTTTCTGCCTCCACAACCCTTTCAGGCAGTGAGTTCCAGACTCCAACCACCCTCTGGGTGAAAAAGTTCTTTCTCAAATCCCCTCTAAACCTCCCGCCCTTTACTTTGAATCTATGCCCCCTAGTTATTGACCCCTCTACTAAGGGAAAAAGCTCCTCAGCATCCATCCTATCTATGCCCCTCATAATTTTGTACACCTCAATCATGTCCCCCCTCAGCCTCCTCTGCTCCAAGGAAAACAAACCCAATCTGCCCAGTCTCTCTTCATAGCCGAAGCGCTCCAGCCCTGGTAACATCCTGGTGAACCTCCTCTGCACCCTCTCCAAAGCTATCACATCCTTCCTGTAGTGTGGCGACCAGAACTGCACACAGTATTCCAGCTGTGGCCTAACCAGTGTTTTATACAGCTCCATCATAACCTCCTTGCTCTTATATTCAATGCCTCGGCTAATGAAGGCAAGTATCCCATATGCCTTTTTTACCACCTTATCCACCTGTTCCGCCGCCTTCAGGGATCTGTGTACTTGCACACCCAGATCCCTCTGACCCTCCGTCTTGCCTAGGGTCTTTCCATTCATTGTGTATTCCTTTGCCTTGTTAGTCCCCCCAAAGTGCATCACCTCGCACTTTTCCAGGTTAAATTCCATTTGCCACTGTTCCGCCCATCTGACCAACCCATCTATATCGTCCTGCAGACTGAGGCTACCCTCCTCGCTATTTACCACCCTACCAATTTTTGTATCATCCGCGAACTTACTGATCATACCCTTTACACTCATATCCAAGTCATTAATGTAGACCACAAACAGCAAGGGACCCAGCACCGATCCCTGTGGTACCCCACTGGCCACAGGCTTCCAGTCACAAAAACAACCTTCGACCATCACCCTCTGCCTTCTGCCACTAAGCCAGTTTTGTATCCAATGTGCCAAGGCACCCTGGATTCCATGGGCTCTTACCTTCTTGACCAGTCTCCTGTGCGGGACTTTATCGAAGGCCTTACTGAAATCCATGTATACCACATCCACTGCGTTACCCTCATCCACACACCTAGTCACCCCCTCAAAAAATTCAATCAAATTAGTCAGACATGATCTTCCCTTGACAAAGCCATGTTGACTATCCCCGATTAATCCTTGCCTCTCCAAGTGGAGACAAATTTTGTCCCTCAGGATTTTTTCCAATAATTTTCCCACCACTGATGTTAGGCTCACTGGCCTGTAGTTCCCCGGTTTTTCCCTACTACCCTTCTTGAATAATGGTACTACATTAGCGGTTCTCCAGTCCTCTGGCACATCCCCTGTGGCCAGAGAGGTCCTGGATATATGTTAGAGCCCCCGCAATCTCCTCCTTTGCCTCACACAGCAGCCTGGGATACATTTCATCCGGGCCTGGGGATTTATCCATTTTTAGGCCAGCTAAAACCGCCAATACCTCCTCCCTCTCGATGTTAATATGTTCGAGCATATCACAGTCCCCCCGCCCTATTTCTATGTCTACATCATCCTTCTCCATAGTGAAAACAGATGCAAAAAATTCATTTAGAACCCCTCCTACATCTTCCGGCTCCACACACAGATTGCCACTTTTGTCCCTAATGGGCCCTATTTTTTCCCTAGTTATCCTCTTACCCTTAATATACTTATAAAACATCTTAGGATTTTCCTTTATTTTGCTCGCCAGTGTTATTTCATGGCCCCTCCTTGATCTCCTAATTTCTTTTTTAAGTATCCCCCTGCACTTTTTGTACTCCTCTAGGGCTTCCTCCGTCTTTAGCCTTTTGTATCTACCAAAAGCCCTCCTTTTTTTCCTAATCCATTCTCGTATATCCCCTGACATCCAAGGTTCCCTGTGGTTTTTGGAACCACCCTTGACCTTTACGGGAACATGTTGCCATTGTATGATCTCAATCTCCCTTCTGAAAGCCTCCCATTGCTCCGATGCGGATTTTCCTACAAGTAGCTGATCCCAGTCCATTTTGGCCAGATCCTGCCTTATCCTATTAAAATTGGCCTTCCCCCAATTTAGAACCTTTATTTCCGGCCCATCCCTGTCCTTTTCCATGACCACCTTAAATCTTACCATATTATGGTCACTATCACCAAAGTGCTCACCTACTAGCACTTTTTCCACTTGGCCGGCCACATTCCCTAGAATTAGGTCCAGTACCGCCCCCTCTCTTGTAGGACTTTCTACATGCTGGCTCAAAAAGCTCTCCTGGATGCACTTTAAGAATTCTACACCCTCTGAGCCTTTCACACTCTGACTATCCCAGTTAATATTGGGGAAGTTGAAATCCCCCATTATTATTACCCTATTATTTGCACATTTCTCTGAGATTTGCCTACATATCTGTTCCTCTATCTCCCCCTGACTGTTTGGAGGCCTATAGTACACTCCCAGCAAAGTGCTTGCCCCCTTTTTGTTTTTAAGCTCCACCCATATGGCCTCATTAGAGGACCCTGCTAATATATCATCCCTCCTTACTGCAGTAATTGACTCCTTAATTAATATTGCGACACCCCCTCCTCTTATACCTCCCCCTCTGTCTCGCCTGAAGATTCTGTACCCCGGAATATTGAGCTGCCAATCTTGCCCTTCCCTCAACCATGTCTCCGTGATAGCAACAATATCATACTCCCATGTGTTTATCAACACCTTCAGTTCATCCACCTTATTTGCAAGACTCCTTGCATTAAAATAGATGCCATCCAGCCTTGCCCTTATATATTTGCCCTGTCTACCAAGCTGACTTGTTTTTTTCTCTATAATTTCAGCTCCCCTCTGTATCCCATCCCCCTGCCAAGTTAGTTTAAACCCCCCCCAACAGTGCTAGCAAACCTCCCCGCAAGGATATTTGTCCCGCTCTGGTTCAGGTGCAACCCGTCCGACTTGTACAAGTCCCACCTTTCCCAGAAGCAGGCCCAGTGATCCAGGAAAGTAAAACCCTCCCCCCTACACCAACTCTTTAGCCACGCATTCATCTGCTCTATCCTCCCATTCCTATACTTACTAGAACGTGGCACTGGGAGTAATCCAGAGATTACAACCTTTGAGGTCCTGCTCTTTAACCTGTTACCTAGCTCCCTAAATTCTTGATGCAGGACCTCATCCCTCTTTTTACCTATGTCGTTGGTACCAATGTGGACCACGACCACTGGCTGTTCACCCTCCCCCTCCAGAATGCCCTGCAGCCGCTCAGTGACATCCTTGACCCTGGCACCAGGGAGGCAACAAACCATCCTGGATTCACGTCTACGGCCACAGAAACGCCTATCTGTTCCCCTTACTATAGAATCCCCTACCACTATTGCTCTCCCACTCTTTTTCCCCCCTTCCTGGGCAGCAGGAGCACCCCCAGTGCCAGGAAGTTGGCTGCTGCTGCCTTCCCCTGGTGAGTCATCCCCCTCAACAGTATCCAAAGCGGTATACTTGTTTGAAAGGGGGATGTCCGCAGGGGTTCCCTGCACTACCTGCCTGCCTTTGTTGCTCCGCCTGATGGTCACCCCCTGTGCTGCCCTACCCTGAGGCGTGAACAACTCGCTAAACGTGCTATCCACGAGCCTCTCAGCATCGTGCATGCTCCAAAATTCATCCACCCGCAGCTCGAGCGCCGCAATGCGGTCTGCAAGTAGCTGCAGCTGGATGCATTTCCCGCACACATGGTCGCCAGGGACACTGGCAGCGTCCCTGATTTCCCACATGGAGCAAGAGGAGCAGAACACGGGTCTGAGCTCTCCTGCCATGACTTACTCCTTTAAGTAATTAAAAAATTTATTCAATACCCCAGTTACAGGTATACTCTAGGGCGCTTTATTTACCAACTGTCCCCAGGTGCTGACTCTCACTGGGGTACAGTTCCTGAAGGTGCTGACTCTCACTGGGCTACAGTTCCTGAAGGTGCCGACTCTCACTGGGGTACAGTTCCTGAAGGTGCTGACTCTCACTGGGGTACAGTTCCTGAAGGTGCTGACTCTCACTGGGGTACAGTCCCTGAAGGTGCTGACTCTCACTGGGGTACAGTTCCTGAAGGTGCTGACTCTCACTGGGGTACAGTTCCTGAAGGTGCTGACTCTCACTGGGGTACAGTTCCTGAAGGTGCCGACTCTCACTGGGGTACAGTTCCCTGAAGGTGCTGACTCTCACTGGGGTACAGTTCCTGAAGGTGCCGACTCTCACTGGGGTACAGTTCCTGAAGGTGCTGACTCTCACTGGGGTACAGTTCCTGAGGGTGCTGACTCTCACTGGGGTACAGTTCCTGAAGGCGCTGACTCTCACTGGGGTACAGTTCCTGAAGGTGCTCTCACTGGGGTACAGTTCCTGAAGGTGCTCTCACTGGGGTACAGCTCCTGAAGGTGCTGACTCTCACTGGGGTACAGTTCCTGAAGGTGCTCTCACTGGGGTACAGTTCCTGAAGGCACTGACTCTCACTGGGGTACAGTTCCTGAGGGTGCTGACTCTCACTGGGGTACAGTTCCTGAAGGTGTTGACTCTCACTGGGGTACAGTTCCTGAAGGTGCTGACTCTCACTGGGGTACAGTTCCTGAAGGTGCTGACTCTCACTGGGGTACAGTTCCTGAAGATGCTGACTCTCACTGGGGGACAGTTCCTGAAGGTGCCGACTCTCACTGGGGTACTGTTCCTGAAGGCGCTGACTCTCACTGGGGTACAGTTCCTGAAGGTGCTGACTCTCACTGGGGTACAGTTCCTGAAGGTGCCGAATCTCACTGGGGTACTGTTCCTGAAGGCGCTGACTCTCACTGGGGTACAGTTCCTGAAGGTGCTGACTCTCACTGGGGGACAGTTCCTGAAGGTGCCGACTCTCACTGGGGTACAGTTCCTGAAGGTGCTGACTCTCACTGGGGTACAGTTCCTGAAGATGCTGACTCTCACTGGGGTACAGTTCCTGAAGATGCTGTCTCTCACTGGGGCACAGTTCCTGAGACGCTGGGGTGAACTGTCTATGAATGAGAGAGGACTTTTAATATTTCACTAATTACAGACACATTATGATTACAGAAAGGGGGAATTTTCTGCTGTTTTTAAAAGTGGTCCTGACGTAGAAGTGAGAGGCAGAATGGTGTGAGGATTACCGGCATAAATTAGTGAAATGTAACTGCACATTGCATAAATAAACAATGGTTAGATTAAAATGTTGCATTTTTTGAAAAAGATTGTGAGTGTTAAATCTGCACCAAAAACCCCTTTAAATATTTTATCACAAATTACAGCAGGAGGTGATGTACATTAAATAATTCAGACAGCAGGGAAAGTGGGGAGCTGGTTTTACAGAAATGCCTGTTCCAGCATGAAAATAAAAAGACAGAAAATAAGAATGAAAAAATAAATGTACCAGTTGGAGTTTACTGTTGTTTTAAATCCTGAGATCTGCCGACAGGAATCAGCCACAACAGATACACAGAGGGTGAATATCAGCGGGTTAAATCCCATCTTCACCCTCAGATTAATAAAGGACGCTCCTATTTAATGATATTTCAGTACAATATGTTTCAATGCTTATTGCTGCATCTAACATCGACATTGTAGGGACAGAGACTGCTGTACAACACGGTGAACATTGTGAATCTAGGAGACACTCACCACAACGCCCTTTTGTGAGGCAGCACTGAGCTCCTGTTTGATGGAGTCACTCCCAGTGAGATCTGCAGCACACTCAGATATTTCTGATACTTCATTTCTTCGATGCTTGAAACGACGCTGCACTAAATACGCAACAAATCCTACACAACACGACCAGACAAGACAAACCACTCAGCTCCGAGCAGCTGCTATTTCTTGAGCTGCTTCTACTCTTTGCTAAAACCTTTTCTCAACGAAAAACTGACGCAGACAGAAATTCCCTGAGGAATTGTGAAGACGAGAGAGACAACGGCCAGAAGCGAGCTGGCCCAAGCTGTCAGCGGTGATCTGTTATGTCAGTCAGTCCCAGAACAGTGCTAATCCTGCCCGTAGTGTTCAACACCAACCATCTCCTCAGACTAATAACCCAGAATGACTTTGCAGCGTGTTTCTGAGGCAGGAGATGATTGTCTTTGATTGAGACAAGAAATCACAAATGTGAGTTTAGCACCTTCGGGACCTAAAATCAGAATCCAAAAAACCCGGAACCCAATGAATAATTAATGAAATGGAAAAGCAGATGGCTCCTTCTGTATACTGGAGGTTACTGAAACACTTTGCGATTCTCACTGATCACTCCTGCTCCTCCTGGCTCCACATTCAGGTAAGTATTTCTACCTGGCGAAGGCCTCCAGCAGTCCTTCGGTTAGGCTGCGAGTTGACCAGGTTTGCCTGGCCGGCTGCGTTCAGGCGGCCCAATATCGGGAAAGGGCCTCAAACAGGCGTTAGCTCCCCTATTTGCAAAAAGAAAGGGCCTAAAGCCTGTTTCAGGCACAGGCCCTGGACACCTCTACTGGGGCCTTTACCAATATGGCGGGTGGTGCTGTTCTGGCGCAGAATGATCACGTCATGCTGTCAGCCATGTGGCATGCTCAGGTGCCTGTAAATCGGGCGTGGTGTCAACGTATATTCATTTTCCTTTCCACTGAAGCCAGTTTAACCCCAAGAATGAGAACATAAGAAATAGGAGCTGCAGTCGGCCATTTTGCCCTTCGAGCCTTTCAACAAGATCATGGCTGATCTTCTACCTCAGCTCCACCTTCCTGCACTATCCCCATATCCCTTAATTCCCTTAGTTCCCAAAAATCTATCGATCTCTGTCTTGAATATACTCAATGACTGAGCCTCCACAGCCCTCTGGAGTAGAGAATTCAAAAGATTTACAACCCTTTGAGTGAAGAAATTTCTCCTCATCTCAGTTCTAAATGGCCAACCCCTTATTTTGAGACTGTGACCCCATGTTCTAGATTCCCCAGCCAGGGGAAACATTTTCCCAGCATTAACCCTGTCAAGTCCCTGAAGAATTTTATCATAGAATCATAGAATCATAGAATGGTTACAGCACGGAAGAAGGCCAGTCGGCCCATCGAGCCCATGTGGCTCCTTGCATGAGCAACCCAGCTAGTCCCACTGCCCCGCCCTTTCCCCGTAGCCCTGCAAAAAAAATTCTTTCAGGTACTTATCCGACTCCCTTCTGAAAGCTGTGATTGAGTCTGCTTCCACCACCCTTTCAGGCAGTGCATTCCTGATACTAACCACTCGCTGCGTAAAAAAGTTTTTTCTTATGTCGCCTTTGATTCTTTTGCCAATCACCTTAAATCTATGTCCTCTGTTTCCTGACCCTTCTGCCAACGGGAACAGTTTCTCTCTATCTACTCTGTTCTGACTCCTCATGATTTTGAACACCTCTATCAAATCTCCTCTCAATCTTCTCTGCTCGAAGGAGAACAACCCCAGCTTCTCCAGTCTATCCACATAACTGAAGTCCGTCATCCCTGGAATCATTCTCGTAAATCTTTTCTGCACCTTCTCTAAGGCCTTCACATCCTTCCTAAAGTGCCCAGAATTGGGCACAATACTCCAGTTGAGGCCGAACCCATGTTTTATACAGGTTCATCATAATTTCCATGCTTTTCTACAGTATACCTCTATTCATGAAGCCCAGGATCCCATAAGCTTTTTTAACTGCTTTTTCAACCTGCCCTGCCACCTTCAACGATTTGTGCACATATACCCCTAGATCTCTCTGTTAATGCACCCCCTTTAGGATTGCACCCTTTAGTTTATATTTCCTCTTTTCATTCTTTCGACCAAAGTGTATCACTTTGCACTTTCTTGCGTTAAATTTCATCTGCCACATGTCCGCCCATTCCACCAGCCTGTCTATGCCCTCTTGAAGTCTATCACTATCCTTCTCACTGTTCACTATACTTCCAAGGTTTGTGTCATCTGCAAATTTTGAAATTGTGCCCTGTACACCCACATCCAAGTCATTAATATATATCAAGAAAAGCAGTGGTCCGAGAACCGACCCCTGGGGAACACCACTGTATACCTTCCTCCAGCCTGAAAAACAACCGTTCACCACTGCTCTCTTGTTTCCTATCACTTAGCCAATTTTGTATCCATGCTGCCACTGTCCCTTTTATTCCATGGGTTTCAACTTTGCTGGCAAGCCTATTATGTGGCACTTTGTCGAACGCCTTTTGGAAATCCTAGTGCAACATGTCAACATCATTGCCCTCATCAACCCTCTCTGTTACCTCATCAAAAAACTCGATCAAGTTGGTTAAACACGATTTGCTTTTAACAAATCCATGCTGGCTTTCTTTAATTAATCCACACTTGTCCAGGTGACTGTTAATTTTGTCCCTGATTATTGTTTCTAAAAGCTTCCCCACTACCGAGGTTAAACTGACTGGCCTGCAGTTGCTGGATTTATCTTTACACCCTTTTTTGAACAAGGGTGTAACATTTGCAATTCTCCAGTCCTCTGGCACCACCCCCATTTCTAAGGAGGATTGGAAGATTATGGCCAGTACCTCCGCAATTCCTTCCTTCACTTCCCTCAGCGTCCTAGGATGCATCCCATCCGGTCCAAGTGACTTATCTACTTTAAGTACAGCTAGCCTTTCTAGTACCTCCTCTTTATCAATTCTTATCCCATCCAGTGTCTCCTCTACCTCCTCCTTCACTATGTCTATGGCAGCATCTACTTCCTTGGTGAAGACAGAGTACTCAAAGAGGACTCATTTAGTACCTCAGCCATACCCTCTGCCTCCAGGCATAGGTCTCCTTTTTGGTCCCTAATCAGCCCCACCCCTCCTCTTACGACCCGTTTACTATATTTATGCCGATAGAAGACTTTTGGATTACCTTTTATGTCAGCTGCCATTCTATTCTCATACCCTCTCTTTGCCTCTCTTATTTTCTTTTTCACTTCTCCTCTGAACTTTCTATATTTAGCCTGATTCTCAGATGTATTCTCGACCTGTCATCTGTCATACGCGCTCTTTTTCTGCTTCATCTTACTCTCTATCTCTTTCATCATCCAGGGAGCTCTGACTTTAGACCCTACCGTTCCCCCTAGTGGGAATGTACCTCAACTGTACCCGAACTATTTCCTCTTTTAAAGGCAGCCTATTGTTCCACTATAGTTTTGCCTGTTAATCTTTGATTCCAATTTACCCGGGCAAGATCCGTTCTCATCCCACTGAAATTGGCCTTCCTCCAATTAAATATTTTTACTCTAGATTGCTCCCTGTCCTTTTCCATAGCTAAACTAAACCTATGATACTATGATCACTGTTCCCTAAATGTTCACCTACTGACACTTGCTCCACTTGACCTACCTCATTCTCCAGAACCAGATCCAGCAACGCCTCCTTCCTCGTTGGGCCGGAAACATACTGATCAAGAAAGTTCTCCAGAAAACACTTCAGAAATTCCTCCCCCTCTCTGCCCTTTACACTATTACTATCCCAGTCTATATTGGGATAGTTGAAGTCCCCCATTATCACTACTCTATAGCTCTTGCATCTCTCTGTAATTTATCTGCAAATTTGCTCCTCCCTATCTTTCCCACTAGTTGGTGGTCTATAGGATACACCTAGTAGTGTAATGACACCTCTATGATTTCTTTATTCTAACCATATAGATTCTGTCCTGGACCCCTCCAGGACATCCTCTCTCTCCAGCACTGTAATATTCTCCTTAACCAACCTGCCACACCACCTCCTATCTTTCCTTCCCTATCTTTCCTGAACACCGTATATCCAGGAATATTTAATACCCAATCCTGCCCTTTTTTGAGTCAGGTCTCCGTTATTGCCACAACATCATATTCCCAGGTGGCTATTTGCGCCTGCAGCTCACCAACCTTATTTACTATGCTTCGTGCGTTCACATACATACACTGTAAACCTATCTCAGACCATGCTGTGTTCTCTCTTAGTCTGACCCCACCTAATACCTTACTATTTCTTACTCTAGTGCGATCCGTCTCTCCCAATCCTTTGTGCCCTTTGTTTCTCCTTTCTAATGCTACATCCTGGTGCCCATCCCCCGACCAACTTAGTTTAAACTCTCCCCAACAGCACTAGCAAATCCCCGTGAGGATATTGGTACCGGCTCTACTGAGGTGCAACCCATCCGGCCTGTACAGGTCCCACCTCCCCCAGAACCGGCCCCAATGCCCCGGAAATCTGAAGCCCTCCCTCCTGCACCACCTCTCCAGCCATGCACTCATCTGCTCTATCCTCCTATTTCTATACTCACTCGTGCGCGGCACCAGGAGTAATCTGGAGATTACTGCCTTTGAGGTCCTACTTTTTAATCTCTTTCCTAGCTCCCTAAAATCTGCCTGCAGGTCCTCATCCCTCTTTCTACCTATGTCATTGGTACCAATATGGACCACGACCTCTGGCTGTTCACCCTCCCTCCTCAGAATGTTTCAATTAGATCACCTCTCTTTCTTCTAAACTCTAGGGAATATGGGCTCAGTCTACTCAATCTCTCCTCATAGGGCAATCCCCTCATCCCAGGAACCAGCCTAGTGAACCTTCGTTACACTCCCTCTAAGGCAATATGTCTTTCCTTAGGTAAGGAGACCAGAACTGTACACAGTACTCTAGGTGTGGCCTCACCAATGCCCTGTATAATTGTAGTACGACTTCTTTACACTTATACTCTAATCCCTTCGTAACAAAAGCTAACATACCATTTGCTTTTTTAATTGCTTGCTGTATCTGCATGTTAACTTTCTGTGATTCATGGACAAGGACACCCAGGTCCCTCTGAATGCAAACATTTCCCAGTCTCTCACCATTTAAAAAATATTCTGCTTTTTTGTTTTTCCTACCAAAGTGGATAACTTCACACTTCCCCACATTGTATTCCATTTGCCATGTTCTTGCCCACTCAGTCAACCTGTCTATATCTCTCTGCAGCCTCTTTGCGTCCCCCTCACAGCTTACTTTCCCACCTAACTTTGTATCATCAGCAAACTTGGATACGTTACACTCAGTCCTTTCATCTAAGTCTTTAATATAGATTGTAAATAGCTGAGGCCCAAGCACTGATCCTTGCGGCACCCCGCTAGTTACAGCCTGCTAACCCGAAAAAGTCCCGTTTATTCCTACTCTCTGTTTTCTGTCCATTAACCAATCCTCAATCCACGCTAATATATTACCCCCAACCCCATGAGTCCCAATTTTGTGTAATAACCTCTTGTGTGGCACCTTATCGAATGCTTTTTGAAAATCCAAATGCACCACATCCACTGGTTCCCCCTTATCTATCCTGCTAGTTATATCTTCAAAAATCTCTAACAGATTTGTCAAACATGATTTCCCTTTCATAAAACCATGTTGACTCTGCCTTATCATATTACGATTTTCTAAGTGCCCTGTTACCATGTCTCCAATAATAGATTCTAGCATTTTGCCTACCTACTACTGACGTCAGGCTAACTGGCCTATAAGAACATAAGAAATAAGAGCAGGAGTAGGCCATAAGGCCCCTCGAGCCTGCTCCACCATTCAATAAGATCATGGATTCCCATTTTTTCTCGACCTCCTTTCTTAAATAGTGGGGTTATGTTTGCTACCTTCCAATCACAGAAATCACAGAAACCTCACAGTACAGATAGAGGCCATTTCGGCCCATCGAGCCTGCACCGACACATATCCCACCCGATCCCCGTAACCCCTACACCAACACATATCCCACTCTATCCCTGTAACCCCACGTATTTAATCCCCCTAACACTAAGGGTCAATTTTTATCATGGCCAATCAACCTAACCCCGCACATCTTTGGACTGTGGGAGGAAACCGGAGCACCCGGAGAAAACCCACGCAAACACGGGGAGAATGTGCAAACTCCACACAGACAGTCACCCGAGGCCGGATTCGAACCCGGGTCCCTGGCGCTGTGAGGCAACAGTGCTAACCACTATGCCACCGTGCTGCCCACGGGGAACTGTTCTAGAATCTAGGGAATTCTGGAAGATTAATACCAATGCATCCACTATCTCTGCAGCTATCTCTTTTAAAACCCTAGGATGCAGGTCGTCAGGTCCAGGGGATTTATCGCCACTTAGTCCCATTAATTTCTCCAGTACAATACGTCGCTGATGCCAGGTTTGATCAAGCTGAGACTTGACTTACCGCTGCTCGCTAAAGCAAATGGAGCGTTTACCCGCAGGCGACTGCCATTGCGCCCCTGGGCTGGGTCTGCCCCTCAATCGTGGTGCTTTCCATTCCTGCTCCTCTCTGATGGTCTTTTCACAGGACAAAGGCTCCTTGAATCGGCCAAAAAATGGAGCTGAGAAAATAAAGAAAACGTTAAAAAAATTGTTGCTCCCAAGACTCAGATTTCCTTCCCCACCTTTAATATCAAACAAAGACTGGAGTGGAACATAATGTCCCTGATACTCACACTCCACCATTACCTAGTGCTGCCAGTGTGTTTGCTGTTCACGATTATCTGGTGCTGTATCTACCCTATTGAAACATTTTTATCAGTTTAAACATCTTGATTCGATCACCCCTCAACCTTTTAAACTCAAGGTGATACAAGCCAACTTTATGCAACCTGTCCTCATAATTTACATAGAAACATAGAAGATAGGAGCAGGAGTAGGCCATTCGGCCCTTCGAGCCTGCTCCGCCATTCAATGAGATCATGGCTGATCATCCAAATTCAGTACCCTGTCCCTGCTTTCTCCCCATATCCCTTGATCCCTTTAGCCTTAAGAAATATATCCAACTCCTTCTTGAATATATTTAATGAACTGGCCTCCACCGCCCTCTGTGGCAGAGAATTCCACAGGTTCACCACTCTCTGGGTGAAGAAAGTCCTCCGCATTTCAGTCCTAAATGGCTTACCCCTTATCCTTAGACTATGACCCCTGGTTCTGGACTCCCCGGCCATCATAAACATCCTTCCTGCATCTAGTCTGTCCAGGCCTGACAGAATTTTATAGGTTTCGATGAGATCCCCTCTCAATCTTCTAAACTCCAGTGAGTATAAGCCCAATCGACACAATCTCTCCTCATACGTCATTCCTGCCATCCCAGGTATCAGCCTGGTGAATCTTCGCTGTACTCCTTCCATGGCAAGAACGTCCTTCCTCAGGTAAGGTGACCAAAACTGCACACAATACTCAAGGTGCGGTCTCACCAAGGCCCTGTACAGCTGTAGCAAGACATTCTTGTTCCTGTACTCGAACCCTCTTGCTACGAAGGCCAACATACCATTTGCCTTCTTAACCGCCTGCTGCACCTGCATGCTTACCTTCAGCGACTGGTGCACAAGAACACCCAGGTCTCTTTGCACTTCCCCTTCTCCCAATCTATTGCCATTCAAATAATAATCTGCCTTCCTGTTTTTGCCACCAAAGTGGATAACCTCACATTTATCCACATTATAGTGCATTTGCCATGTTTCTGCCCAATCACCCAATCTGTCCAAATCGTACTGGAGTTTCTCGACATCCTCCTCACAGCTTACCCTCCCACCCAGCTTTGTGTCGTCTGCAAATTTGGAGATATTACGTCCAATTCCCTCGTCCAGATCAATTATATATATTGTGAACAGCTGGGGTCCTAGGACCGATCCTTGTGGTACCCCACTAGTCACTGCCTGCCACTCGGAAAACGACCCGTTTATTCCAACTCTCTGCCTTCTGTCCGCCAACCAGTTCTCTATCCAAGTCAATACCTTGCCCCCAATCCCATGTGCCTTAATTTTGCACGCTAATCTCTTATGTGGGACCTTATCGAAAGCCTTCTGAAAGTCCAAATACACCACATCCACTGGTTCTCCCTTATCTATTTTACCAGTTACATCCTCAAAAAATTCCAGTAGATTAGTCAAGCATGATTTACCTTTTGTAAATCCATGTTGACTTTGTCCGATCCTGTCACTGCTTACCAAGTGCTCTGCTATTACATCTTTTATAATAGATTCTAGCATTTTCCCCACTACCGATGTCAGGCTATAATTCCCCGCTTTTTCTCTACCACCTTTTTTGAATAGTGGGGTAACATTAGCTACCCTCCAATCCATGGGTGCTGTTCCAGAGTCTATCGAGTTCTGGAAGATGACCAGCAATGCATCTACTATTTCTAGGGCCACTTCCTTAAGTACCCTGGGATGTAGATTATCAGGCCCTGGGGATTTATCGGCCTTCAGTCCCTTCAATTTTCCTAACACCATTTCCCTGCAAATACTGATTTCTTTCAGTTCCACCCTTTCATCAGGCCCTATGTTCCCCGGCATCTCTGGGAGGTTATTTGTGTCCTCCTTTGTGAAGACAGAACCAAAGTGTGAATTTAGTTGGTCTGCCATTTCTTTGTTTCCCATTATAAATTTCCCTGATTCTGACTGCAAGGGACCTACGCTTGACTTCACCAATCTTTTTCTCTTCACATATCTATAAAAGCTTTTACAGTCAGTTTTTATGTTCCCAGCTAGCTTACTCTCATATTCTATTTTCCCTTTCTTAATTAATCCCTTTGTCCTCATTTGTTGAATCCTAAACTGCTCCCAATCCTCAGGATTATTGCTTTTTCTGGCCAATTTATATGTTGTCTCCTTGGATCTTATGCTATCCCTAATTTCCCTTGTTAGCCACGGTTGAGTCACCTTTTTTGTTTTATTTTTATGCCAAACTGGGATGAACAAATTCTGTAGCTCATCCAGTCGGTCTTTGAATGTTTGCCATTGCCTATCCACCGTCAACCCTTTGAGTGCCTTTCCCCAATCAATCCTACCCAACTCCCTCCTCAGACCATCGTAGTTTCCTTTATTTAAATTGAGGACCCTAGTCTCTGAGTCAACTACTTTATTCTCCATCTTAATGAAGAATTCGATCATATTATGATCGCTCAGACCCAAGGGGCCTCGTACAACAAGATTGCTAATTAATCCTTTCTCGTTACATAATACCCAGTCTAAGATGGCCTGATCTCTGGTTGGTTCCTCGACATATTGGTCCAGGAAACCATCCCGTAAACACTCCAGGAATTCCTCCTCCACAGTATTGTTACTAATTTGGTTGGCCCAATCTATATGTAGATTAAAGTCACCTATGATGACTGCTGTGCCCTTATTGCATGCTTCTTTAATTTCCCTTTTCATGCCATCCCCAACCTCCGCCTTACTATTGGGAGGTCTATATACCACTCCCACTAATGTTTTTTTCCACTTAGTATTTCTCAATTCTACCCATACAGATTCCACATCATCAGAGCTAATATCCTTCATTACAATTGTATTAATCCCTTCTTTAACCAGTAATGCTACCCCACCTCCCTTTCCTTTTTGCCTATCTTTCCTGAATATCGAATACCCCTGGATGTTGAGTTCCCAGTCTTGGCCATCCTTGAGCCACATTTCCGCAATCCCAACCAAATCATATTCGTTTACCTCTATTTGCGCAGCCAATTTGTCCACCTTATTACAAATGCTCCTCGCATTAAGACACAAAGCCTTCAGGCTTGTTTTTTTAATGCTCTGAGACCTATTAGAATTATTATTTACTGTGGCCACGTTTGATTTAAACCGTTGATTTCTCTGACTGCCACTTTTGTTTTTCTCCTTCCTATCTTTTGCTTTTATCCCTGTTTCCCTTTCCTCTGTCTCCCTGCTCAGGTTCCCAACCCCCTGATTTAACCCGTAAAGCCCTGCTATCATTCTGGTGAATCTGTGCTATACCTCCTCCAAGGCCAATATATTCTTCCTGAGGTGCAGTGTCCAGAACTAAATGCAGTACTTCTGATGGGGTCTAACCAGAGCTCTGTACAACTGAAGCATCAGTTCCTCCCCTTTGTATTCCAGCCCCTTGAGATAAAGGCCAACATTTCATTAGTCTTTCTGATTAATGTTTGAATCTGTCCACTGGCTTTTAGTGATTTGTGTACATGGACTCCCAAATCTTTGCACCTCCACAATTCCTAGTCTCTCGCCTTTTAAGAAAATATTCTGATTTGTCTTTCCTAGATCTAAAGTAGATGACCTCGCACTTCCCCACATTAAACTCCATCTGCCACAGTTGTGCCCACTCATTTAATCCATTTATGTCCCTTTGTAACTTCCTCTTCCCATTTACAACGCTTACTGTGCCGCCTAACTTAATGTCATCCACAAACTCGGATATACAACTCTCTATTCCTTCATCCAGATCATTGATATATATATGGTGAAAAGCTGAGGCCCCAGAACAGACCCCTGGGGAGCACCACTCGTCACATCCCGCCAATTAGAGAATGAACCCGTTACCCCGACTGTCTGTGCCCACTGCTCACACTCAGGTAATGGCGGCACACGGTGGGCCCAGAGACATTCCGACTGCTTCTTAAATCCTGGAGAACAGCGGATTGCAGGTGTTGGGAGAACTTGAGGAAAGGTTTGAATGGTGACAGTATCACCACAATCAGGCCAAAGTACTTCATTGTCTGTAAAGCTCTTTGGGACGTCTGGTGGTCGTGAAAGGCGCTATATAAATGCAAGTCTTTCTTTCTTTCAGCACAGATACTTGATGAAGATTCCAATTACGGTTTCTTGAAATTAGCATAAGAGCGAGCTCAGGCCCTGTCGGGGAGTGTGTTGTGGAAGAGCAGTGCGGCCTGTAATTATAGGCACATCCCACACCAGTGGCTGGGGTGTGTTCCACTGCAGGTCTGGCTATGGGCCACGCTATGGGTTTCATTTGGCAGCAGTTCCTCAGCGAGTGACTGTCAGTAACACAGGTTCCAGCACCTTCCAAGTCTATGCTGAGCTCCCCTGGGCTTGGGAGGGGAATCAGTTAATTGAGGAGCAGGGGTGGAACCTGGCACCATTCTGGTCTGTGTGGGTTTGTACAACAGTTGGTGCAGTTCCACACTGAGACACTGTGCTGTAAATTGTAGGACATAAATAATTCATCAGCCGATTAACATTTAATTAAATGTGATGCAATGAGGTCATTTACTGATAAACACAAACCCCCATCCCCCGGTGCTTCAGTTACAGGCCTGTCACCTGCTCCAAAGCTCACTCCAAAGCTTTTCTTTTTAGGGACAATATTAAAAAGACAATACACAACATACGCTCGTACGATAGCAAAATACTGCGGATGCTGGAAATCCGAAATAACAACAGAAAATGCTGGAAAGACTCAGCAGGCCAGGCAACATCCGTGGAGAGAAAATAGAGTCAACGTTTCAGGTCGAAACCCTTCGTCAGAACTGAGAAAAAAGCAGGAAATGAAACAGATTGAAAAGCTGGTTTGGGGGCTGGGAAATGGGGGAGGGGATGAAAGAACAAAAGGGAAGGTCTGTGGGGGGTGAAGAGACATTAAAAGATATTCAAGGCGAGACGAGATGGTAATTGGACAGGTAGAGAGACAAAGGATGGCTCTAGATGAAGTGTGAAATGCGCTGGCAGAGTGAAAGACAGCTGCCCTGTGGGAGAGAAAACAAAAGGAAAAGGCACAAACCAAAAGTGTGGATAAAAAATATATAAAAATATAATAGGGGCTGAGGTTATGATCTGAAATTGTTGAACTCGATATTGAGACACAACATACGCTGCCTGAACCATTCTCCCAGCTAGGTGACAGGAGTGATCCCCAGCCTCAGGCTGTTTGTACAGATACAGGTTTGCTGTGTGATTAGCACACAGCCCTTTTAAACCCCACTCTGGATTAACAGGACTGACGGCTTTAAGTCTCCAGACAGGTGAGAGGATCGACCAATTTCACAGAGACCTGTCTGCGAGCTGCTGTGTTATGCAGAGAGATGCTGGACTAACCCAGGGCATTCACAGCCTAAAAACACACACACTACACTGAATGTATTTAATCAGCATAATTTCTGTTAGTTCTGCACACAGCATGTGTTTGCCTGAATGATTAACACCAGGAGCTGAAAGCTGGGAGCTCTGCTCTGTTATTAAAGGCCTCATTCTAAGGTTTTCTGCTGGTTTCTTCAAAAGCAAAATGCACCCTGGATATAAACTACAGATCCACAATAAATTACAGCCCAAAATAGTCACAAATTCACCAGACTTTTCTCATTCAGATTCCGACTAACCTGCTGTGTTTTTCCAACATTTTCTGGACTATAACAGTGTCATGCAGTGTAATATAACAGTGTTTAGCACTCTAGTACAGTCCAGCGTAATAGTGTCGTACAGTCCGGTATAACAGTGTCGTACTGGTGGCGTAACAGTGTCGTACAGCTGGTGTAACAGTGTCGTACAGTCCAGTGTAACAGTATCGTACAGGCTGGTGTAAACAGTGTCGTCTAGTCCGGTGTAACAGTGTCGTACAGTCCAGTGTAACACTGTCGTACAGTCCAGTGTAACAGTGTCTTACAGTCCAGTGTAACACTATCGTACAGCTGGTGTTACAGTGTCGTCCAGTCCAGTGTAACAGTATCGTACAGCTGGTGTAACAGTGTCGTACAGTCCCGTGTAACAGGGCCGTACAGTCCCGTGTAACAGTGCCGTACAGTCCAGTGTAACAGGTTAAACAACAGGTTAACGATCCAGTGGTGAGCTTGCGTTGTAATGAAGAGTCCCACCCGAGTCATTGAGCTGTGTTTTTCTCTGTAAGGTGCTGACTGGCCTGTTGGGTGTTTGCAGCACTGCAGGTTTGTGTCTGTGTGGCCTGTAATGAGTATTGGAGAGCCCAGGGCCTCACCTTCACAGTCCAGAGTGAAGCAAGGAAGTAGAGTGGGACAGACATCCTCCAGGGCAGAACAGAAGACAGAGAACGCGTGGGGACCTTTCAAACAAAGTCTCTCCATGAAGGCTTCTGCCCGTTGGCCTCTACACTGGTGGGACAGGATCTCCTGGTGCTCTGCCAGAGAGAACACCTTGCGATTCACCAGGTGCAGAAGGATTTTGCTCACATCCAGCTCTCTCCCGATTCTCTCGCGGTGATTTCTCAGCAGCCCAATGTTCCTCTGCTGTACACATGATGTCTGGTTGTATCTCCTCTCTGGTTTGCCCAGCCAGCACAGTGTGGTGTCACGGAACATGTAGTCACTTAGAAATGAAACCAAAATTTCTTCCTGTGCTTTAGCGATGCACTGATCAGCAAATAAAATGCACATCATTTGGCAGCTGGCGAGACTGACACATTGTGAGATCTGTTTACAGTAGATCCCTGACACAAACAAAGACTGAAGCAGACAGACACACAAGGAGCTCACTCCGTGCTCAATGGATAAGAGGATTGTGACAAGTTAGGGATTTTCAATCATCCTCACCCACCATTGATTGATTAAGTCTGACTCACCCCAGCTGGAATCTGTGCTCCTTGGTCAGTCTGACCTGAATCCACTCTTCATGGTTTTGATAACAGGGTGGTGGGAAATGGAAAGGGTTAATCTTATCCTTCCAACTTTCTCACGTCTTCATCCAAAGATTCTCGGGTATGGGTTAAACATAGAAGATAGGAGCAGGAGTAGGCCATGGCAAGAACATCCTTCCTCAGATAAGGCGACCAAAACTGCACACAATACTCAAGGTGTGGTCTCACCAAGGCCCTGTACAACTGCAGCAAGACATCCTTGCTCCTGTACTCGAATCCTCTCGCTATGAAGGCCGATATACCATTTGCATTCTTAACCGCCTGCTGCACCTGCTTGCTTACCTTCAGCGACTGGTGCACAAGGACACCCAGGTCTTGTTGCACTTCCCCTTTTCCCAATCTATTGCCGTTCAGATAATAATGTCTTCCTGTTTTTGCCACCAAAGTGGATAACCTCGCATTTATCCACATTATACTGCATTTGCCATGCATCTGCCCAATCACCCAACCTGTCCAAATCATACTGGAGTTTCTCTGCATCCTCCTCACAGCACACACGCCCACCCAGCTTTGTGTCGTCTTCAAACTTGGAGATATTACATCTAGTTCCCTCGTCTAGATCATTTATATATATTGTGAATAGCTGGGGCCCAAGGACCGATCCCTGCGGTACCCCACTAGTCACTGCCTGCCACTGGGAAAAAAAACCGTTTATTCCAACTCTTTGCTTCCTGTCTGCCAACCAGTTTTCTATCCAAGTCAGTACCTTACCCCCAATCCTATGTGTTTTAACGTTGCACGCTAATCTCTTACGCGGGACCTTATCGAAAGCCTTCTGAAAGACCAAATACACCACATCCACTGGTTCTCCCTTATCTATTCTACCAGTTGCATCCTCAAAAATTCCAGTAGATTAGTCAAGCATGATTTACCTTTTGTAAATCCATGTTGACTTTGTCCGATCCTGTCACTGTTTTCCAAGTGCTCTGCTATTACATCTTTTATAATGGACTCTAGCATTTTCCTCACTACCGATGTCAGGCTTACCGGTCTATAATTCCCCATTTTCTCTCTACCACCTTTTTTAAATAGTGGGGTTACATTAGCTATCCTCTAATCCTTGGGAACTGTTCCAGAGTCTATAGAATTTTGGAAGATGACCAGCAATGCATCTACTATTTCTAGGGCCACTTCCTTAAGTACCCTAGGATGTAGATTATCAGGCCCTGGGGATTTATCGGCCTTCAATCCCATCAATTTCCCTAACACCATTTCCCTACAAATACTGATTTCATTCAATTCCTCCCTCTCATTAGACCCTATGTTCCCCGACATCTCTGGGAGGTGATTTGTGTCCTCCTTTGTGAAGACAGAACCAAAGTATGTACTTAATTGGTCTGCCATTTCTTTGTTCCCCATTATAAATTCCCCTGATTCTGACTGCAAGGGACCTACGCTTGACTTCACCAATCTTTTTCTCTTCACATATCTATGGAAGCTTTTTGTCAGTTTTTACGTTCCTTGCAAGCTTACTCTCATAATCTATTTTCCCCCTCTTAATTAATCCACAGACACTGACTCTCAATGGGGTACAGGTTCCACAGACACTGACTCTCACTGGGGTATGGGTTCCACAGGCACTGACTCTCACTGGGGTACGGGTTCCACAGACACTGACTCTCACTGGGGTACAGGTTCCACAGACACTGACTCTCATTGTGGTACAGGTTCCACAGACACTGACTCTCACTGGGGTATGGGTTCCACAGACACTGACTGTCACTGGGGTACGGGTTCCACAGACATTGACTCTCACTGGGGTACGGGTTCCACAGACACTGACTCTCACTGGGGTACGGGTTCCACAGACACTGATTCTCACTGGGTTATGGATTCCACAGGCACTGACTCTCACTGGGGTACGGATTCCACAGGCACTGACTCTCACTGGGGTACGGGTTCCACAGACACTGACTCTCATTGGGATACAAGTTCCACAGACACTGACCCTGCTGCAGTATGGTTCCACAGGCATTGACTCTCACTGGGGTACGGTTCATTGTTTGTTTGTCAGCCAGTTAATCAGAGCTTCAGTCCAGGGTCTAGGGAATCACTGAGTCTGATGGCCCCTCACCGCCAGGAATTCAGATTCTCTGATTTAATTACAAACGCAGATGCCCGCAGATCAGGCTGCCTTTAGACGGTTTTGTTTAGTGTTATTACTCTGAAAATACTTAGTTTTATTTTATTTAATTTTATAAGAAAGATATTTCCTGCTCTTTATGTTCTCTCTGATTCCACCGCTTGTTGTGCCGGAGATCCCACCCTGAGCAAAACAAAGGCTTTTGGGGCTTGGGGTGTGCCCAGAATGGTAGAATGCTGCGTGTTCCCCCAGGAGCAGCTGTGTCAGTCATGCTCATTTCCCAATCAACGCTTCTTTACAATTTTAACAAGTCACCCTCCCATTTTAAAAGATCTGAATCCCCTGAGTCTCCCTCTCAACTTCCTTTAAAGTTTTACCATTTTGTGTATTTGCCCCCTCCTTATTCTTGCTCCCAAAGTGTATCACTTCACATTTCTCTGCATTAAATGTCATCTGATTTTTATATGGCCAATCCATTTTTCTATATAGCCTTCTACACCCAAGTCCACATTATTTATAAAATTTGAGAATAACAATGGTCCCAATACTGACCCCTGGAAGACTCCACTGTTTGTCCTTGCAGTCTGAAAACTATCTATCTACCACAACTCTCTCCTTCCTCTCCTCTAACTAACTTACTACTCGTGCTGCCACACTCCCTTTAGCACAGTGTGACTTCACTTTATTACAATTCTCCTTTGGCTCACCTTATCAAATGCTTTTTGAAAATCCATGTACACAACATCCTCTGCATTTCCTGTATCAATACACTGCATTATTTCCTCAAGAATTCTGTTAAATTTGTTAGACACAACCTGCCCATTATTTTTAATTAGCCCATATGTTTCCAGGTGAGAATTAATTTTATCCTGTATTCTGATCACTAGAATACACACAAGTCGTGTGACACGACCGATGTTAGGCTGACTACTCCATCGTTACTTGGACTATCCAGGTCTCCCTTTTTGAACAGAGGTCTTACAGAAGCATCTCCCAGACCTCTGGCACAACTTCCATGTCTAAGGATGTTTGAAAGACCATAGTCACAGCCTCTGCGGTTCCCTCTCTGACTTCACACTAGGATGCAGCCGTCAGAGCTGGAGCCACCAACCTTTTTATTCCGACCTTATCTGTAGTTATCTCAGCTAATTGCTTCACCTGGTCCTGTACCATTTATCCTCACTACCACAGTCCTCATTTAGTATCTCCGCCATTCCTTCACCCTCCATGAGAAGATTTTGTTTTTCATCTCTAATCAGCCCTGCCATTTCTTTAATCATTTTTTCCTTTTTTTGTGTTTATAAAAATCTTTGCTATTTCCCCTTTTGATCCATGTGTCTTTCCTTATACCCTTTTTGCTTCCCCTCGATATTTACTATTTTCATATAATTAGGCCTAGAATTGGCATCTGCCTCTTTTTTTAAGTCTCATTTTATTTTCTCTACGTAGCCAAGGAACTCCAGCTTTTGCTATACACTCATTATGAAAATGTGTCTAGTCTGCGCCCAAAGCATCTCCAGGTGAATATTTCACATTGTTTGCCAAACTGGAACAGGAACGGGAGCTATCCCAGTGCTGGAACTGGAGCTGTCCCGGTGCTGGAACTGGAGCTAACCCGGAGTAGAACTGGAGCTATCCCAGTGCTGGAATTGGAGCTATCCTGGTGCTGGAACTGGAACTATCCCAGTGCTGGAACTGGAGCTAACCCGGTGCAATCGGTGGCGGGAATGGGACGGGGAATTGACTGGATGGGGGCGGGAGTGCGGTGGGGGCCGTTCAAGGGAGATGTCAGGAAGCGTTTCTTCATTCAAAGGGTAGTGGAATTCTGGAACTCTCTCCCCCAAAAAGCTATTGAGGCTGGGCGGGGGGGTCAGAATGAAAACTTCAAAACTGAGATTGATAGATTTTGTTGGGTATTGAGGATATGAAACGGCCGGCAGATGGTTCTGAGGTGAAGATCAAGCAGCAGCTCATCGAATGGCGGAAAAGGCTCGAGCGGCTGAATGGCCGCCTGTTCCCATGGTACCGGGAACGCTCAGTGCGGCTGCGCGGGGCCGGGAACGCTTAGTGCGGCTGCGCGGGGCCGGGAGCGAGTGAGCGGGATGGCGGCGGCGGCTTTGGCTCAGCGCCTGGCCGGGCAGGAGGCGCAGGTCCGTTGGCTTAGCGCGGCGATGGAGCGGCTGCGGCGCGGGGACGAGGAGCCGGCGGGCGGCCCGGAGCTGCGGAGCCTCAGAGAGGAGAACGAGAAACTGCAGTACCGGCGGCTGCACCTGGAGCGGAGCCTGCGGGCGGAGCTGGGGAGAGGGCCGCCCACCGCTCGGGCCTCACCGCCATACAGCACCGCCTCCGGAGCCCAGGTAGGATCGCGGAGTCCCAATACTCCGCTGGACATTTTTACCCAGGTGTTGCCACTGTGACTGGCCGCTGACCCCTGCAGCAACTGACCGCTGACCCTTGCCCCTGACATTGCTGACTGGGAGCTGTTTGCAATTCTCGGTCCTGCTGATGATTGGGTAAATACCCTTCAGTGACCCAGGTCGCATTTCTCGAGCTGAGGATCTGCTGCTGCTGAGAGTACACGTCTACAATAGACATGGCCTCTGAAAGTAGCTGTGCTTCATTAAACTCCAGTGATGCTCGGCAGAATACTTCACCAACTCTCCTTTTAGCTTTAAACTGGCCCTGTGTGTTTTGGGCAGTTTATTCATTATTTAGCCAGTCAGTAAATAGTCTGCTGATGTTTGCTGTGTCAGCTGATCCCAGCCAGGGTAACAGTATGTGGGTACAATTGCCCTTCGTGCCAGTGGGTTAGAGGGGAACAGTCCTCGGTTCCTGCTCCCAATTACTATTCGGTGAGCTCTGCTGCAAAATACATAGGTTCCACTTCAATATTTTTTGTGACCATCATCAATTTGTGCCTCTTGTTACTGTCTCACTGACCAGTGATTACAATCTCTGACTATTTACCCTTCAGACCGTGTAGTCCAGATTGCCAGCATTTGGGGACTGTCGAGTTATGGCAACCGATTTAAGTTTTGTTCTGGTTTAACCCGCAGACTGAGGCTGACTCTCAACAGCTGGCCAAGCAGCTCAAGAGCAAGAAGGAAAAGAATGATCCACCTCAAGGAGACACCAAATCAACAGAGGTATTTCAATCAGCCCTCGTGATAAACTAGGTACCATCCTGGGGCACTGTATGGGTATCGGGGTGGTTGTAGCTGCCCCCCTATAACCCTGAGAGTTTCCCCAGGGTTCAGAGGGTAAATGGACAGCATGGTGTACTGGAGTCACACATTTCATTCGTGCTGCTCTGAAGAGTGATGAAAATGATTAAGGCTTTGAGTGAGAAGTAGGAAGCAAAGACTGCCCCAGTTACTGATGGTGGATGAGGTGGGTGTGGGACTGGCCCCAGGAACTGCTCCAGCCAGTAACTTGTACAGATTTCTCAGAAAGTCGACTGTCCCAGGCCTTGGGGCCTCTGTGGTTCCCTGAACAGTCCGGGTCCCAGATCATTCTTGTTCCCCACTAAGAATTAAACACAACTTGGACTGTGAGCGCAGAACTAACCTGCACAGCACTACAGAAAGACATTAATAAACTTGCAGAATGGTTGTGTAATTGGCAAATGAATTTCAACATAGATAAGTGCGAGTAGTACATTTTGGTAGGGAAAATAAGGAGGCTACATATTCCTTGGAAAATAAGTGTTCAAAATGGAGTAGAAAAACAGAGGGATCTGGGCTACAGATACACAAATCACTAAAAGTAGCGACGCAGGTTAATAAATGCATAAAAAAAGCAAACAAAGAACTGGGGTTCATTTCTAGAAGGATAGAATTGAAAAGCAGCTAAGTTATGTTAAACTTGTATCGAACCTTGGTTAGATTACACTTGGAATACTGTGCACAGTTCTGGTCTCCATATTATAAAAAAGATAAAGAAGCATTGGAGAAGGTGCAAAACAAGATTTACTAGAATGATTCCAGTACTGAGAAGTTACATCCATCAGGAAAGATTGAACAGGCTGAAGAAAAGAGAAGTCTGAGTGGTGACCTGATAGAGGCCTATAAGATTCTAAAAGAGTTTGATCGGGTAGAAGTAGAGAAGATGTTTCCACTTGCGGGCGAGACCAGAACTAGGGGCCATAAATATAAGATAGTCTCTAATAAATCCAATAGAGAATTCAGAAGAATCTTCTTTACCCAGAGAGTAGGTAGAATGTGACACTACCACAAGGAGTAGTTGAGGCGAATAGCAGCATAGATGCATTCAAGGGAAGCTAGATAAGCACATGAGGGAGAAAGGAATCGAAGGATATGTTGATTGGTTGGATGAAGAAGGGGAGGAGGCTCCTGTGGAGTATAAACACTGGCATGGACCTGTTGCGCTGAATGGCCTGTTTCTGTCCTGTAAATACTTCATAACCCACCAGAACAGAATTAGTGACAGAACTAACCTGTGCAGAACTAGAGAAAAGAACTAACCAGCCTCAAGCAGGATAAGCAGTGTCCCCCCACAGAGTAGCAGATATGTGCAACAGCCGCTCCCCCGCCAGGTGAAGAGTGATTGCTGTGTTAGCAAGGAGCGATACACAGCTGGAGACTGTCTGGTCAGGAACAGGACTGAAGGTTGTGACTCACGCTGCAGGAAAGAAAGGGAAGGAAAGATAGGAGGTGGTGTGGCAGTATTGGTTAAGGAGAATGTTAGTGCTGGTGAGAGAGGATGTCCTGGAGGGGTCAAGGACAGAATCTATATGGCTAGAGGTGCCATTACACTACCAGGTGTATTCTATAGGCCACCAACTAGTGGGGAAAAATAGGGATGAGCAAATTTGCAGAGAAATTAGAGAGAGATGCAAGAACTATAGAGTAGTGATAATGGGGGACTTCAACTGTCCTAATATAGACTGGGATAGTAATAGTGTAAAGGGCAGAGAGGGGGAAGAATTTCTGAAGTGTTCAGGAGAACTTTCTTGATCAGTATGTTTCCGGCCCAACAAGGAAGGAGGCGTTGCTGGATTTCGTTCTGGAGAATGAGGTAGGTCAAGTGGAGCAAGTGTCAGTAGGTGAACATTTAGGGAACAGTGATCATAGTATCATTAGGTTTAGATTAGCTATGGGAAAGGACGGAGCAATCTAGAGTAAAAATACTTAATTGGAGGAAGGCCAATTTCAGTGGAATGAGAACGGATCTAGCCCGGATAAATTGGAATCAAAGATTGTCAGGCAAAATTGTAAAAATTGCCTTTAAAGAGGAAATAGTTCGGGCACAGTTGAGGTACATTCTCACTAGGGGGAAAGGAATGGCAACTAAAGTTGGAGCTCCCTGGATGATGAAATAGATAGAGAGTAAGATGAAGCAGAAAAAGAGCGCGTATGACAGATGTCAGGTCGAGAATACATCTGAGAATCAGGCTAAATATAGAAAGTTCAGCGGAGAAGTGAATAAGAAAATAAGAGGGACAAAGAGAGGGTATGAGAATAGAATGGCAGCTAACATAAAAAGTAATCCAAAAGTCTTCTATCTTGTTGGCTTTCATTGCTAGGGGGATAGAATATAAAAATAGGGAAGTATTGCTTCAGTTGTACAAGGTATTGGTGAGACCGCACCTGGAATACTGCATACAGTTTTGGTGTCCATACTTAAGAAAGGACATACTTGCTCTCGAGTCAGTACAAAGAAGGTTCACTCGGTTAATCCCGGGGATGAGGGGATGGACATATGAGGAGAGGTTGAGTAGATTGGGACTCTACTCATTGGAGTTCAGAAGAATGAGAGGCGATCTTATTGAAACATATAAGATTGTGAAGCGGGTAGATGCGGGGAGGATGTTCCCAATGATGGGTGAAACTAGAACTAGGGGGCATAGTCTTAGAATGAGGGGCTGCTCTTTCAAAACTGAGATGAGGAGGAACTACTTTACTCAGAGGGTGGTAGGTCCATGGAATATGCTGCCCCAAAAAGCTGTAGAAGCTACATCATTACATAAATTTAAAACAGAAATAGACAGTTTCCTAGAAGTAAAGGGAATTAAGGGTTACGGGGAGCGGGCAGGAATTTGGACATGAGTCTAGGTTCGGATCGGTCATGGCCCTGTGGGTAGCGGAGCGGGCCCAGGGGCCGTTTAGCCTGATCCTGCTCCTATTTCGTGTGTCTAATTCTGTTAGATTCAGGAGATGGTTCTGTGATAATGGATTGGCGGTTAGGATCAGATCAGCCATGATCTTATTGAATGGCGGAGCAGGCTCGAGTGGGCCGATTGGCCTACTCCTGCTCCTATTTCTTATGTTCTTATGTTTATCGGCATATAAATAGTAAACGGGTAGTAAGAGGAGGGGTGGGGCCGATTTGGGACCAAAAAGGAGACCTATGCCTGGAGACAGAGGGTATGGCTGAGGTACTAAATGAGTTCTTTGCATCTGTCTTCACCAAGGAAGAAGATGCTGCCATAAACATAGTGAAGGAGGAGATACTGGATGGGATAAGAATTGATAAAGAGGAGGTACTAGAAAGGCTGGCTGTACTTAAAGTAGATAACTCACCAGGCCCAGATGGGATGCATCCTAGGATGCTGAGGGAAGTGAAGGAAGAAATCGCGGAGGTACTGGCCATAATCTTCCAATCCTCCTTAGAAACGGGGGTGGTGCTAGAGGACTGGAGAATTGCAAATGTTACACCCTTGTTCAAGAAAGGGTATAAAGATAAATCCAGCAACTACAGGCCAGTCAGTTTAACCTCAGTAGTGGGGAAGCTTTTAGAAACAATAATCAGGGACAAAATTAACAGTCACTTGGACAAGTGTAGATTAGTTAAGGTATGCCAGCACCGATTTGTTGAAGGCAAATCGTGTTTAACCAACTTGATCGAGTTTTTTGATGAGGTAACAGAGAGGGTTGATGAGGGCAATGCGGTTGAAGTGGTACACATGGATTTCCAAAAGGCATTCGACAAAGTTGAAGCCCATGGAATAAAAGGGACAGTGGCAGCATGGATACAAAATTGGCTGAGTGACAGGAAACAGAGCAGTGGTGAACG
Organism: Somniosus microcephalus; assembly: GCF_052327205.1. NCBI lineage: Eukaryota > Metazoa > Chordata > Chondrichthyes > Squaliformes > Somniosidae > Somniosus > Somniosus microcephalus. The sequence continues at coordinate 40,722,626 of NC_141018.1, forward strand.
GTTATTTTCCAACTGGAGGAAGGTATACAGTGGTGTTCCCCAGGGGTCGGTTCTCGGACCACTGCTTTTCTTGATATATATTAATGACTTGGACTTGGGTGTACAGGGCACAATTTCAAAATTTGCAGATGATCTAAAACTTGGAAGTATAGTGAACATGATGATAGTGATCGACTTCAAGAGGACATAGACAGGCTGGTGGAATGGGCGGACATGTGGCAGATGAAATTTAACGCAGACAAGTGCAAAGTGATACATTTTGGTAGAAAGAATGAAGAGAGGAAATATAAACTAAAGGGTGCAATCCTAAAGGGGGTGCATGAACAGAGAGACCTAGGGGTATATGTGCACAAATCGTTGACGGTGGTAGAGCAGGTTGAGAAAGCAGTTAAAAAAGCTTATGGGATCCTGGGCTTCATGAATAGAGGTATCGTGTACAAAAGCGTGGAAATTCTGATGAACCTGTATAAAACACTGGTTTGACCTCAACTGGAGTACTGCACTTTAGGAAGGATATGAAGAGATTAGAGAGGGTGCAGAAAAGATTTACAAGAATGGTTCCAGGGATGAGGGACTTCAGTTACGTGGATAGACTGGAGAAGCTGGGGTTTTTCTCGTTAGAGCAGAAAAGATTGAAAGGAGATTTGATAGAAGTGTTCAAAATCATGAGGGGGCTGGACAGAGTAGATAGAGAGAAACTGTTCCCATTGGCAGAAGGGTCGAGAACCAGAGGACACAGATTTAAGGTGATTGCCAAAAGAACCAAAGGCGACATGAGGAAAAACTCTTTTACTCAGCGAGTGGTTAGGATCTGGAATGCAATGCCTGAAAGGGCAGTGGAGGCCGACTCAATCACAGCTTTCAAAAGGGAGTTGGATAAGTACTTGAAGGAATAAAATGCGCATGGCTACGGGGAAAGGGCAGGGGAGTGGGACTAGCTGAAGTGTTCTTGCAGGGAGCTGGCACGGGCTCGACGGACTGAATGGCCTCCTCTGCTGTAACCATTCCATGATTCCATGCAGTGTTGTGTGAGATGGTTCCTTGGTTGCTGACCGTGTGAGAGGGTCAGGCTGAAGGGAACTGGGTGGGTGCGAGCTGGAGGACATGAGGTTACTTCTGTATTCTGATTTACCTCTGAGAGGTGAGCAGGGACTTGACACAATCCTTTCCCAGGATTTAATAGGTGGGGAAGAGTCTCAGAGTGCACATTGCACCCAGGTCAGTCCAAGGAGCTGTGGCACACTCTGGGACTTGATGGTTTTGTGTCTTTCAGCTTGTTCACCACACGACTGATGTACATAGGATATACGGCACAGAAACAGGCCATTCGGCCCAACCAGTCCATGCCGGCGTTTATGCTCCACTCGAGCCTCCTCCCGTTTTTCTCCTCTAACTCAGTATAACCCTCGATTCCTTTCTCTCTGATACGCTTGTCCAGCCTCCCCTTCAATGCATCGATACTTTTTGCTTCAACCACTCCCTGTGGTAGCGAGTTCCACATTCTCACCACACTTTGGGTAAAGATGTTTCTTCTGAATTCCCTATTGGATTTCTTGGTGACTATCTTATATTGATGGCCTCTAGTTATGCTCTTCCCCACAAGTGGAAAGGTTCTCTCTGTATCCACTCTATCAAAACTTTTAATAATTTTAAAGACCTCTATTAGGTCACCCCGCACCCTTTTTTTCCAAGAGAAAAGAGACCCAGCCTGTTCATCCTTTCCTCATATGTATACCCTCACATTTCTGGTATCATCCTTGTAAATCTTCTCTGCACCCTCTCAAGTGCCTCTATATCCTTTTTATAATATGGCGACCAGAACCGTACGCAGTATTAGTGTGGTCTAACCAAGGTTCGATACAGGTTTAGCATAACTTCCCTACCTTTCAATTCCAAACCTCTGGGATGCGAAAGGATCTAGCCAGGGTAAATGGAACCAAAGACTGACCAGAAAAACTGTAACTGAACAATGGGTGATCTTTAAGGAGGAGATGTTCCAAGTACAGGCCAGGTACATTCCAACAAGAGGGAAGGGTAAGGGAACCAAAGCAAGGGCTCCTTGGATGACGAGGGAGATAGAGAAGATGATGAAACAAAAAAGAGGGCGTATGATGCATGTCAGGTGAATTCTTCAAGGGAGAACGAGACCAAATACGATAAGTTGAGAGGGGAAGTGAAGATGAAAATAAGATCGGCAAAGAGAGAATATGAGAGTAGAATGGCGTTTCTAACATAAAAGGGAACTCAAAAATCTTCTACCGGCATGTAAACAGTAAGCTGGTAGTAAGAGGCGGGGTGGGGCCTATTAGAGACAAAGAAGGTGATATATGTTTAGAGGCGCAGGGCAAGGTTAGAATATTCAATGAGTACTTTGTATCGGTGTTTACTAAGGAGGTGGATGCTGACAAAGTATCGGTAGAAGTGGAAAAGGTAGAAGCAATGGAAGGGGTGAAAATTGTATACTAGAAAGGCTGGGTATGCTTGGAGTGGACAAGTTGCCTGGTCCAGATGGCTGCATCCCAGGTTGCTAAGGGAATTCGGGGAGGAGATAGTGGAAGGACTTGCCATAATTTTCCAATCTTCCCTAGATGCGGGGGAGGTGCCTGAGGATTGGAAAGTGGCAAATGTGACACCATTGTTCAAGAAAGGGTGTAAGAACAATCCTAGTAACTACAGGCGGGTCAGTTTAACATCAGTGGTGGGTAAAGTTTTAGAAACAATAATCAAGGAAAAAATTAATGGGCATTTGGAGAGGTTTAAGCTAATTAAGGAGAGCCAACATGGGTTTGTCAAAGGAAGATCGTGTTGGACTATAAATTTTTTGATGAAGTAACAGGGAGGATTGATGAAGGGAATTCAATGAATGTTGTCCACATGGATTTTCGGAAGGCATTTGACAAAGTACCACTTAGAAGGCTGGTTAACAAAATTGAGGCTCATGGAATAAGTGGGTCAGTGGCGGCTTGGATAAGGAATTGGCTTAAGGACAGAAAACAGTGAGTTGTGGTAAATGGCTGTTTTTCAGACTGGAGGATGGTAGACAGTGGTGTTCCCCAAGGGTCAGTACTGGGGCCACTGCTTTTTTTGATATATATAAATGACCTGGATATTGGAATACAAAGTAGAATTTCTAAATTTGCCGATGACGCCAAACTTGGGGGTGTAGCAAACAGTGATGATGATATCAATCGACTGCAACAGGATAAAGAAAGGCTAGCAGAATGGGCAGACAAGTGGCAGATGGAATTTAATGCAGAGAAGTGCGAGGTGATGCATTTTGGCAGAAGGAACAGGGAGAGGCAATATACACTTAATGGCACAGTTTTAAAGAGTGCAGGGACAGAGGGACCTGGGAGTTAATGTGCATAGGTCCCCGAAGGTGGCAGGACATATTGAGAGAGTGGTTAACAAAGCATATGGGATCTTGGGCTTCATAAATAGAGGTATTGAGTACAAAAGTAGAGAAGTTATGCTGAACCTTTATAAAGCGCTGGTTAGGCCACAACTGGAGTATTGCATCCAGTTCTGGTCACCACACTTTAGGAAGGATGTGAAGGCCCTTGAGAGGGTGCAGGGATTTACCAGAATGGTTCCGGGGATGGGGGATCTTAGCTACAAGGACAGCTTGGAGAAGCTGGATTTATTTTCATTAGAGCAAAGGAGGTTGAAGGGTGATTTGATAATGGTGTACAAGATTATGACGGGTTTGGATAGGCTAGATGGGGAAAGGCTGTTCCCACTAGTTGATGGTGCAAGGACTAGGGGACACAGATTTAAGGTTTTAGGCAAGAGATATAGGGGGCATGTGAGGAAAAACTTTTTTACGCAGCGAGTGGTGAGGACCTGGAACTCGCTGCCGATGGAAGTGGCGGAAGCGGAGACACTAAGGCCTAGAAATTCAGTTGGTTGCGCCAGCCGCTAGCGCCTTAGGAGGAGTAGATGTCGGGCGCAAGGCGGCTAGCGCCCGGGCGCAGCGCGATCTGCGCCTCGCCCCAACTTCACTTGAGATTTAGCGGCGGCGCAAAGTCTTTGCGCGCGCTCAGCTGCGCGCGCAGATCATTTCCTCGTGCAACGCCCTTTGTGCGCCCCCAACCGGAACTTCAGTCGCGCCGCCCCATTGTGCGCCTGGCGCCCCTAGCGACTGTTAGAGTGGAACGGTGCTCAGCCGATGCGGGGCGCGGGGGGCGCAAATTAAAGGGCACTCCTCCTGCACTATAAAAGGCTGCCATTTTGCAGCACTCCTTCTTGACAAACGGACCTTTGGAGAGAGACCAAGGTAGAGAGCTTTCTGCTTTGGCCCAACACTAGGACAGGTACTTCTGGCTTCAGGCCACAGCTTTCCAATTGTCTTTGCCTTCATTGACATCTCATTGTTTGCCAGCATATTATGGGGGCTGCAATGGGTGTCAACGCTGGCTTTCTCAATTACATCCAAAGGGCTCACAGACGCCGTGAGAGAGTGGCAGCCCTGGCTAGACGGAGAGGGGGCAACAGGCGTCGGCAAAGGAGGCCTTACCCACCCAGGGTATACCGCCAGCAGTTCTCCTATCTCAACATGTCTGACGAGCAGTGTGTTCGGAGGCTGCGATTCAGAAGGCACGTGGTCACAGAGATCTGCCAGCTGCTTGGCGGTGATCTGCAGCCACAGCTGAGGAGCAGGACGTCTCTGTCGGTGGCAGTGAAGGTGACGGTGGCTCTCAACTTCTATGCCACCGGCTCCTTCCAATCCGCTACTGGGGACATTGCCAACATCTCCCAGTTCGCCGTGCCGTGCATTGCATCCGCCAGGTGACCAATGCCCTTTTCAAAAGGAGACGTCAGTTCATCTCCTTCTCCATGACCCTTGCCAAGCAGCAACAGCGTGCAATGGGCTTTGCAGCATTCGCGGGCTTCCCCATGGTGCAGGGCGCCATTGACTGCACGCATGTGGCTTTGCGGGCACCTCTGGAGAATGCCGAGGATTACCGCAACCGGAAGGGCTACCATTCGCTGAACGTCCAGCTGGTGTGTGACCACAGGCAGCTCATCCTAGCTGTCAATGCCCGCTTTCCAGGCAGCAGCCACGATGCCTTCATCCTGCGACAGACTTCTGTGGCAGACATGTTCCAGGCACAGCCTCACCCACGAGGATGGCTTATCGGGGACAAAGGCTATCCTTTGTGTACCTGGCTGATGACCCCGCTCCGTGCGCCCAGCACCCCTGCTGAAGAGGGATACAACGAGAGCCATCAAGCGACCAGGAACATCATCGAACAAACAATTGGCGTCCTGAAGCAACGGTTCCGCTGTCTGGATCGTTCCGGTGGAGCCCTACAGTATTCGCCGGAGAGAGTCTCCCATTTCGTGGTCGTTTGCTGCATGCTGCACAACCTGGCTATCCGCAGGACTCAGGCACTGCCACCAGAGATTGGAGGAGGAGGAGGAGGAGGACCAGCACAGGAGGGAGGCACAAAGTGCAAGGGCCGCCCGTCGCAGGCTTATTGAACGTCGGTTCTAGGCCCCCTCTCAGGGAATGGCTTGTGCCAATGTCAGCAGATGAATGCAGCCGCTCCACAAGCCCTCAGCCGAGCAGGGCAACCAGGACTTAACCAAAAAACCATGCACACTGCAATTTAACAACAATAATTTATTGAAAACCTCTGCCCTTCCCACATTACATGCTCATGTGGAGAAGCCCCCTCCAAAAACACAAAACTACCAGTCTCGGCCTTACAAAAAGAAAGAAAGACACCAGTCTCGGCCTTACACAAAAACAACTGCAACAGTCTCGGCCTTACAACAAGCACCAGGCATTTGTGCATACCTCTGCTTTTTGCCCTGCGAGGGCGATGCCTTGCGCATCCTTGCCTGGCCCCTGCCCGCCCTGCTGCTGCTCAATGGGAGCCCAGTGGCTGCAGCAAGGCTGGGGGAAGGCTGCTGAGGGGCAGATGGCGAGACGGCAGATGCCCTTGGGGGTCGGCCTGCACCAGCTCTGGCCTTGGAGTGGCCGGCTGCTGACTGCTCCAACTCTGGCTGGGCGGCAGCAGTCTGTCCAGCAGCTCGTGGCAGCTGCAATGGCGGAGTGGCAGTGTCGGCTGCAGGAATGGTGGCAACCTGGCAGATCGCAGGTGCTCGCTGGCCGTCTGAGACATTGGCACTCGCACGGGCCAGCACTGCAGCATGCGCAGCAAACAGCTGAAGAACAGACTGCTGGGCTGCTGCAGCGCGGCGGGTGCCCTGGCGATGCCTGGCTGATCCAGCGAGGGTGGCAGCAGTTAGTGCCCGTGTGGCCCTGGTCTGTGTCCGCATGACACCAGCCAGTGAATGGACGGCACGACTGAGCACTTGGCTAGAAGCCGACTGTGCTGCCGCGAAGTCCTGCAGACTCCTGGCCTGTGCTGCCGCGATGTCCTGCAGACTCCTGGCCTGTGCTGCACTGAATAGTTCCAGACTCCTGGCCTGTGCTGCACTGAATTGCTCCAGACTCCTGGCCTGTGCTGCCCTGAATTCCTGCACATTCCTTGCCAGTGACTCTATGGAGTCAGGCATCCTTGCCACTGCAGCCATGAGCTCAGTGTGCCTGCGCTCAGCCTGGACGGCCATTTCCTCTAGGAGGCGCACCTCCTCTGCGCTCACCGTCGCAGGACTGGAGGCCGCATTCCCCCTCTGGGGAGAAGTCCGCCGAGCTTCCCCACCCCTCCCGCGTTGCTGCAGGCCGCTGGGCCCCGGAGCTTCACTCTCCTCCGACCCTTCCCCCCGGCTCCCCTCCAAGGAAGACGTGTCCCCTACATCTCCATGGGCTGGCACGGCTGAGGGTGGCACTGATGGGCCGGCTTCCTCTTCCTCCTCCTCGTCTTCCGAAGGGCTGACAGTGGCAGCTTGAGGGCCCGCCTCCTCACCTGGCGAGTCACCATCTGAAAGCAGGAAGGCACAAGAGTAGCTTTAGAGTGAGGACAGGGCGGCAGCGAGGGAGGCATGAGTGGTGCCATTCACCGCATTGGTCGGACAGTGGCAAAGGATGCTGATCTGATGCGCAGGTGGAACGAGAGAGGTCCAAAAGGTGATGCCCTTACCATTGGTGCCCAGAACAGGGTCGGCATCTCCACTGGCGACGGGGCCAATCAGCCGGCCTGCCATAATGCGCTCCACACGCTGGTTGAGGTCGGAGAGCTCTTTGAGGTCAGGACGGCCTCCCCCGGTCTCAGTTCGGTTGCGCCGGTTGTGCGCCACCTTGGCCTGCAAGAGAAAGGACGGCCTCGAAGTACAGTGTGAAGCCCTGATCTTGTCTGCACTGCCTCCCATGGTCGAATAGCTTCTCCAGTGTGTAGCCCTGATCTTGTCTGCACTGCCTCCCATGGTCGAATAGCTTGGACAGTGTGTAGCCCTGATCTTGTCTGCAATGCCTCCCATGGTCGAATAGCTTGGACAGTGTGTAAAGTGTTGAATGTGCAATTGATTTTCATGCCAGTCCCATAGCTGCTGGATGAGGGCTGGCCATTAGGGCTTTCAGGTCCCTTTGCCCATAATGTGAGGTGCACATGCAAGGATGAGGAGGGCACTGGAAAGGGTACTCACCCTGACAACCCGAGTGAGGTCGTTGAACTTATTCCGGCATTGCACAGGAGTCCTGGCAACCACGCTGTTGGAAGACACCCTGTTGGACACCTCCCTCCAGGCTTTCCGGTAGGCGCTGGGCAGCGGCCTCTTGCCACCTTCTGGGAACAAAACATGGCGCCTGCGCTCCACTCCGCCAACCAGCAGCCTCAGGTCACCGTCGCTGAAGCACTGCGCTCTCTCCCTGGCCTTCTCCATAGTCCTGGGCGTTGTACAGGTGAAGCTGAAGTGGTCAGGCCTAGGTTGAGGGCTGCAGTGTGCAGGGCGTGGCAGGCAAACAAATCCACCCTCCCCCTTTAAGAGCTGACCGGCGCCAGAGTGTCTGCCGTCAATCAAGAACTCGCTGCGCACGGCCTCGGGGGTATCGCTCAGCACCGCCGGCTTAGCGCCTAAAGATAGTCGTGCATCGCCTGTTTTAGCGCAGCAGCAACCTCTTGGGGCGATGCGACTGAATATCGGCGAAGGCGCAACTTTGCGCCGGGCGCAAACTTTAGCGGCCGCCCGACTTTACCGCCCCAAAAGTGGCTATACTGAATTTCTAGGCCTAAATGTTTTCTAGGAGAGTCTGGATAGGCACTTGAGGGAAATAAACTTGCAGGGCTACGGGGATAGAGCGGGGGAATGGGACTGACTGGATTGCTCTACAGAGAGCCGGAATGGACTTGATGGGCCGAATGGCTTCCTTCTGTGCCATACTCTATGAAGTGAACCCGAGTGCTTGGTTTGCTTTTTTATGGCCTTGCTAACCTGTCGCAACTTTTAGTCATTTGTGTATTTTTACTCCGAGATCCCTTTGTTCCTCTACCCCACCCAGACTCGCACCCTCCAAGTGATAAGTGACCTCCCTATTCTTCCTACCAAAATGTAATGCCTCATATTTATCTGTGTTGAACTTTATTTGTCAATTATATGCCCATTCTGCAAGTTTATTAATGTCCTCCTGCAATTTGACCTGTCAAATATATGAATGGAGATCACCCCAAAAACACAGTTAAAACATTAAAGACATTTAAAAAAAAAAAAATCACATTTTTAAAATGAGTTAAAATGACAAATTAAATATTTTAAACAAATTACATTTTTTGAAAAAAAAATTAAATCTTTTTACGGGGCTAAAAATAAACTTGCCTTTTTAAAAGTATTTTTTGAAATTATAAATGAGTGAAAATTAAAAAAAAAAAAAAAACTTCTTTTCAACTCTTATGCTGCAGGAAGCGGAACTCTCTCCCCGCAGAGGCCCTTCTCTAGGGCAGGCGTCCGATCTGTCAAGAGCATTCTTGACATCGGAAATGCCAGTTTTCTGTGCATGCGCTTTGCATGCCTGAAACCGGTATTTCCGATGTCCCTACGGGTGTGTACACAGTCTGTACGCATCGGAAAATACGGGCCTTGCATTTATATAGCGCCTTTCACGACTAACCAACGTCTCACAGCGCTTTACAGCCAATTAAGTACTTTTGAAGTGGAGCCACTGTTGTAATGTGGGAAACGCGGCAGCCAATTTGCGCACAGCAAAGTCCCACAAACAGCAATGTGACCAGATAATCTGTTTTTGTTATGTTGATTGAAGGATAAATATTAGCCAGGACACCGGGGATATCTCTCCTGCTCTTCTTCAAAATAGTGCCATGGGATTTTTTTACGTCCACCTGAGAAAGCAGACGGGACCTCGGTTTAACGTGTCATCTGAAAGACGGCACCTCCAACAGCGCAGCACTCCCTCCACACTGCACTGGAGTGTCAGCCTAGCTTTATGTGCTCAAGTCCCTGGAGTGAGACTTGAACTCACAACCTTCTGATTGAGGCGAGTGTGCTACCAACTGAGAGTAACATCTTTCAACTAAGATGTAATATTAACTATTTGACCATCTCAACATCACATCCTGTGAACGGTTCTCTGTGTCGCTCAGAGTTGCTCCTCCCAGGGTGTTTGTTTGTGACCGGCCTGTTACCAGGTTTGATCCTCAGGCTATGTTGGGCTCACTGATCTCACCAAGGGAACAGTTGGGGTTCTGTAATTGGCTTCTCTGACTCTACTACAACAACAACAACAACTTGTATTCATATAGCATCTTTAACGTAGTAAAACGTCCCAAGGCGCTGCACAGGAGTATTTTAAGACAAAAAATTTGACCCCGATTCACACAAGGATAAATTAGGGCAGGTGACTAAAAGCTTGGTCAAAGAGGTAGGTTTTAACGAGCGTCTTAAAGGAGACAAGCGAGGTAGTGAGGCGAACAGGTTTAGGCAGGGAATTCCAGAGCTTAGGGCCTAGGCAACAGAAGGCACGACCACCAATGGTTGAGCGATTATAATCAGGGATCCTCAAGAGGGCAGAATTAGAGGAGCGCAGATATCTCGGGGGTTGTGGGGCTGAAGGAGATTACAGAGATAGGAAGGGATGAGGCCATGGAGGGATTTGAAAACAAGGATAAGAATTTTGAAATTGAGGCGCTGCTTAACTGAGAGCCAATGTAGGTCAGCGAGCACAGGGGTGATGGGCGAACAGGACTTGGTGCGAGTTAGGACACGGGCAGCCGAGTTTTGGATGACCTCAAGTGTATGTAGGGTGGAATGTGGGAGGCCAGCCAGGAGTGCGTTGGAATAGTCAAGTATAGAGGTAACAAAGGCATGGATGAGGGTTTCAGCAGCGGATGAGCTGAGGCAAGGGCGGAAACAGGCAATGTTACAGAGGTGGAAGTAGGTGGTCTTTGTTATGCTGCAGATATGTGGTCGGAAGCTCATTTCAGGCTCAAATATGACACCAAGGTTGCGAACAGTGTGGTTCAGCCTCAGACAGATGTTAGGGAGAGGGATGGAGTCAGTGGCTAGTGAACGGAGTTTGGGGCGGGGACCGAAAACAATGGCTTCGGTCTTCCCAATATTTAATTGGAGAAAATTTTTGCTCATCCAGAACTATGTCGGACAAGCAGTCTGACAATTTAGACACCGCGGAGGGGTCGAGAGAAGAAGTAGTGAGGTAGAGCTACGCCAGGGAATGGGAAAAATCAGCCAGAATCCTGCCCTGATGACTTCCCATGACTCCTGCGGGGAAATGAGTGTTTGGGAATTTTGCGGGGGGGCGGAGGTGTGGGTGGGGTGGAGGGGGGTGGCGGGTGAGGAGAGGATTGAGCATGCCTGTGATGTATCCACAGTCGAATAATTTTCAGGCATTGTCCAGGTTCACAGTTGAAGAATCGCTGTTTGGGGAAACCACACCCACAAGGAGTCCTCGAGAGGCTGGGGAGCTTTTTGGGGGGGAAATGACTGAACCATCCCTCCGATGGGATCGATACCCTGTGGTACTGGGTGCGGGAGGGAGATGTCTCACCCTGCTGTGGTTGTGCTTCCAGTGGGGCGAGTGGCCGGCCTATGTTGAGGAGCGTTTACACCTTTACGAGAGACTCAAACGAGAGCATGATTCCATACTCGGTGAGCGGGCTGCGCAGCACAGCAGAGCTATCACCATCACACTGCCAGACGGCATGGAGATCAGCGGGGAATCGTGGAAGACAACGCCTTACCAGGTTGCCTGTCGAATTAGGTAAAGCCACAAGTATGATCCCGTCTGTAGTCCAGTCCCTGGTCACTTAGTGCTGTGCAGCATCGGATACTCCGAGTCCGGGGCACTTAAATAAGTCGCATCTCACGCTCTACCTCCACAAATATCTCCAGTCCCCAATATCCATTTACCCCACTGTCACCCTCTTACCCCATTACCCCACTGACACCATACATACCCCATTACCCCACTGTCACCCTACATACCCCATTACCCCACTGTCACCCTACATATCCCATTACCCCACTGTCACCCTACATATCCCATTACCCCACTGTCACCCTACATATCCCATTACCCCACTGTCACCCTACATATCCCATTACCCCACTGTCACCCTACATACCCCATTACCCCACTGACACCGTACATACCCCATTACCCCACTGACACCGTACATACCCCATTACCCCACTGTCACCCTACATATCCCATTACCCCACTGTCACCCTACACATCCCATTACCCCACTGTCACCCTACACATCCCATTACCCCACTGTCACCCTACACATCCCATTACCCCACTGTCACCCTACACATCCCATTACCCCACTGTCACCCTACACATCCCATTACCCCACTGTCACCGTACATACCCCATTACCCCACTGTCACCCTCTTACCCCATTACCCCACTGTCGCCCTACATACCCCATTACCCCACTGTCACCCTACATACCCCATTACCCCACTGTCACCCTACATACCCCATTACCCCACTGTCACCCTACATACCCCATTACCCCACTGTCACCCTACATACCCCATTACCCCACTGTCACCCTACACACCCCATTACCCCACTGTCATCCTACATATCCCATTACCCCACTGTCACCCTACATATCCCATTACCCCACTGTCACCCTACATACCCCATTACCCCACTGACACCGTACATACCCCATTACCCCACTGTCACCCTACACACCCCATTACCCCACTGTCACCCTACACACCCCATTACCCCACTGTCACCCTACATACCCCATTACCCCACTGTCACCCTACACACCCCATTACCCCACTGTCATCCTACATATCCCATTACCCCACTGTCACCCTACATATCCCATTACCCCACTGTCACCCTACATACCCCATTACCCCACTGTCACCCTACATACCCCATTACCCCACTGTCACCCTACACACCCCATTACCCCACTGTCATCCTACATATCCCATTACCCCACTGTCACCCTACATATCCCATTACCCCACTGTCACCCTACATACCCCATTACCCCACTGTCACCCTACATACCCCATTACCCCACTGTTGCCCACAGAACAACTTGCCCCCAATAACATTACCCCACAATCCATATTTCTCACTTCCCTGTTCAGCTTCCCTTTCCCCAAGATCCCATTATCCGCCCCCTCGTGTCCCTCCCACTATCCTTCCCCACACACATTTCTCGCTGCCCAGCTGAATTCTGATTGTCTCACTCTGGTTCCTCGGTACACCCAGCGTTCCCTTTCCTCCCTCAACTGCTCACTAACTCCTCCCCCACTTTACCATTTGCTGACTTCCCATCAGGAATATGATGTAAGATTCACGACTAAGATGTTAAAACTCTTGTGATAAACGTGCACTGCCTGTTAAGTCATACTTACTCCCTGTAATGTTGCCCTTGTCACACTCTGTTGACACCCCTATTATAGAGCGCGGTGCATTACAACCAACTGAGCAGTGCCATGGGTGTCTGCTAGCCATACATTGCCGTGCTACACCACACTGTTGTGATATCTTTCAGAACTCGCTCTCTAAGTGTGTGTTTCTGACAATGTTGCACTTTGGTGAAACTAGCCACTCACAAATGATCGACATGATACAGGAATAGTACCACACACTGACTCATGGCCCATACACACAGCAAACTACAGGAGCACGCACTCTGTCTCATGGCCCACACACTACAGAATCCAGGAGCACGCACTCCTGCTCATGGCCCATACACTACAGAATCCAGGAGCACGCACTCCTGCTCATGGCCCATACACTACAGAATCCAGGAGCATGCACTCCTGCTCATGGCCCATACACACAGCAAACTCCAGGAGCACGCACTCTGCCTCATGACCCATACACACAGCAAACTCCAGGAGCACGCACTCCGGCTCAAGGCTCATACAGCAAACTACAGGAGCACCCACTCCCGCTCATGGCCCATACACACAGCAAACTCCAGGAGCACGCACTCTGGCTCAAGGCTCATACAGCAAACTACAGGAGCACGCACTCTTGTCTCATGGCCCATACACTACAGAATCCAGGAGCACGCACTCCTGCTCATGGCCCATACACTACAGAATCCAGGAGCACGCACTCCTGCTCATGGCCCATACACTACAGAATCCAGGAGCACGCACTCCTGCTCATGGCCCATACACTACAGAATCCAGGAGCATGCACTCCTGCTCATGGCCCATACACACAGCAAACTCCTGGAGCACCCACTCCGGCTCATGGCCCATACAGCAAACTACAGGAGCGCGCACTCCGACTCATGACCCATACACTACAGAATCCAGGAGCACGCACTCCGGCTCATGGCCCATACAGCAAACTCCTGAAGCACCCACTCCGACTCATGGCCATACACTGCAGAATCTAGTCACGGTTTTTATGAGCTGGAAGCTGAGCGGGTATGATTTGTATACGGGTCTGATTTATGATATTTACTGTTCAGGACCAGAATCACCTTTGCATTTGATAGATCAGGTGTATATGAAGAATGTGGTATAAAAATGTTGTGTTGGTTTGCACTCTGACTGTAGCCGGGGATTAGCGGAGAGTTCCGTTATAGCCAAGGTCGGTGGTGAGCTGTGGGATCTGGATCGGCCCCTTGAAGGAGATGCCTGTCTTGAGCTGCTGAAATTTGAAGACCCAGAGGCGCGAGCTGTAAGTTACCTGCCACAGTTTGGCTATTTCAGGTAATCTTTTGATGGAATTTAAGAGTGAAGTTATTGTGAAACCCACTATTTGCATGTGAGCTAATTGCTGTCTGTATTTTACAGCTGCAGGCAGTTA